>NC_134704.1:119053267-119225767 GCF_043290135.1 Rhipicephalus microplus
GAAATGTTACAAAACTACATGGCCTCCAAGATTGCGGGTGCGCAGTGGGCTTTTCTACAGCCGTCCCAATCGCACGAAGAGCGCGTGTTTCCAGAAGTAGCCGTGGCCCGCTGTTTCCTCCGCACCGCGGCGCTCTTTCTTTCAGTCGAAAAGGCTGCCGCGCTGTTAGCGAAGTTTCTGTGTGCGAGAAAAAAATGGTTTTGTACTTTTATATAGCTTTGTGTTTATTTAGAAATTTCGGGGCAAAGAGTATGAGAGGCAAATTCAATGCCGGGGCATTTCCTTTTCAAATTTAGTTTTTATTTTGGTGCACATTGGTGCCACCAATGTTAGAGCATTCAAAATTGCGATGCCTCTGCAAAAGATTCACACCATCTCGAAACTGCACTTCGAAGTTCGTGGGCTGTGTAGAAGGCAGGGGGGGGGGGGGCAACAGCGAAGAGGAAAGAAAAATGGCAGCCCGATCCGCAAGCATGCTCACACGACTGCAGCTTTCTACGTCCCAGAATTCCTTTTTACACTCGATGAAACGAATTTTTATTGCTCTGATTGAACTAGCACTGCTTTTCATTTTAACATTGTTTCGAGAATTTTCGTAGACCCTATTGTGGTCACAGCTGTGGCACGACGTGGTATTATTGCTTCTTAGAAGCGTTCTTTGCTTCTTAGGCAGACACACCGGCCGTCCAGCCGTACTCGCCACGACTGGTCTTCCCTATAGATGAGGCACATTCAGTGGCACTTGTCGGTGACAAGCAAAACGTTGTTCAGTGCGCGAATAACGAATAAACAAAATTAGAGCATATGCATGCGGTGAATGATTAGTGGAGTGAAGCCTCCGTCCATTCATGCGTCCTTCAGGGCATTCGTTCGTGCATGCGTCCGTTGACTCCTATAACACTGCAGCACGCATCGGATGGACGAACGGTTTGCCCCACTCATCATATCATTCACTCCGTGGATATGCTGGCTACACTGGAAAGAAGGATGAACGATGAAGTGATGCTATAAAAAGCTTCGTTCCTAAAAGCAACAAAACCGCATAGCGTTACGCATCGCAGCTGTGTTAGCGCACCTGTATTAATTCTCTAAACAGCATTGAATTTATATCAGCGGTAGTTCCACGAAATAAACAAGAAAGTGACCCATTTATTTGCATGCAACCCGTGAGCGCAGAATGCAGCATTCTGATTTCGCTTGTGGATTGAGTTGTCTGTTTTATTAAATGTGTAGCATTTTCTATTCACACCTACTCGATTGCAACTCAGGCGTTGGCGGCGCCAGTCATGCTTGCATGTTCCAGTAGGAAACGTTAGTAGAAGTAGAAGAGTTAAAAGCCGACTTCTGCTGTCTCTCATTCTCAGAAGCAGCCATTGTTTACCTCCAAGGTAGTGCCTGGAGAGATTTCTCCTGTGCGTGATTAAACAATAAAAAAGTTTTGTTCAAAACGCCGTTGATTGATGAAATAAACCAACGAAAGGTGCCAGATGTTTTCTAAAGGCAAAAGGAAAAGATGCCAGATGTTTCTAAAGCAAAACAAAAAGAAGACGCCAGCTGCTTTACGAAAGACGCCAGGTGTTTCCTAAAGCAATGGTTTTTTATCAAAACCATAGTGATACTGGTTTGTAGTTGCCGATACTCGTTGCCGTCGCTGTGTGCTCATATGGTACATTGAGCACTATCTGACAGGAAAAGGTTGCTACGGTATACTCGCTGGGCGTAACGTCCTTGGTTTTAGAAAGGTTTAGCGAGCGTTGGGCCACAGTGCCATAAATACAGTGAACTAGTATATACCATGAACTCGAGGTAGTTAAAGGTAGGAAGTATATCCGAAGCGCAAGCCGTAAGAAAGTGTGCGTGCGCCAGCTCTCGTTTAGTCCTTAAAATGTCCGCTGGACGGCGGTGCTTCTATATGGGGAATATATGATGAAAACATGCGAGATGCTGGTACTTGGAGTGTTGAATAGATGGACGAATGGACACACAGACAGATGCATGGATGGACGCATGAACGGACGCAGGGTCGGATGCATGGACGAACACTGGGACAGACGCAGGAATAGACGCACGCACGAACGGGTGGATGGACGCATGAACGGTCACACAGGCGGACGCATGGATGGACGGAATCAACAACGAATGGGCGGACAAATGCTTCGCCCCACTCTCCATCATTCACTCCGTGGATATGCTGCCATTTTTCTTCTTTATGCAATTCTACCAAGGGCAAGGGGTTGCTCGAGTGCACATTTGGCACACGGCGTACGGCGCCAAACGCTAGCGCAGGTTCCCTCAGAGAAGACGCGGAGCCGGACGAGGAACCAAGATTACTGACCGGAACCCGGGCCGCAACTGTCACCTGCCAGCGGCTGCCGTGTGCCCCAAGCGCACCCTCGATCGTCATTGTGTCTTTTTTTCATCTATTGTGCAGGAGGGAACACATCAGTATGACATACTCCTGATGTTAAACGGAAGAAACAAGACTTGACGTCAATTTCTCTAACAGGATGAAAACTACAGCATTGACACAGTATCAATCGTATAAACCGTAACCAGTCGGCAATCAATTAATTATTCGCTACTATTGAATCAAACATTCATCTTGACTTTCACTCCAAATTCGTCTCTCCTTTATGCAGAAGGCCAGTGACGCATGCACGCAAAGTAACCACGGCAACGCCGCAGCATGAACCCGTCAGTAAGAAATAATACCCGCTGGAGAGGAACGGTCACTGAGCCGACCAAATTCGGCGCTCAGCATAAGTAACTGCCCTGCTCTGCTCTCTCCTTGAAATGTGCCGGCGCCGTCAAGTCTGGCGTCAAAGCCGCGCTGTAAAAGAGTACAACGCCTTGCACTCACCCGCGAGTCTTCCCGTGTTTCTCTTTCCAACTACCTCCCGAGGGGCTGCAGAAGCAGGTTACAGGGAGGAGGTCTAGACTACGTCTAGACTGAACGTCACTGGCTTTGCGACGACCACGGGCTGGTTACAGGAGCGCTTTCGGTACTTATGGTGACACATTCGCACTGCGAGTTCTACGGTGTTCAGTGGATATGTCGGGGAATGTAAGCACGTACATCGAGGAGTTTTGCTTGTTGGAGAAGAACGCCACACGCGTTCAGAATTTCGTGTATCTGGTATGAAACACTGCGCGTTGCATAGCAGTGACAGTTGACACTTTTTATTCTTCAGTAGTCTACCTCGACGAATACTTGGTTTTCTGAAAGACGCCATTTAGCCGCATAGGCGTTCCTTTGATTTGCATGCTGTTGAGAATACTGTAATTGAACACGATACTGATAATGCCATTGCGCTACCAAAACATTATCGAAAGACAGATCACGAAAAAAGGGGGCGATGATAACTCAAGAACTTTCACTGTGAGGGACGTGGGGAGTAAATGTAGGTCGGCTGAAGTAGCTTTTCACAATGTTCCGGCAAAATTACGTTTCAGTGGTTACCCAGTCACCGTGGAATCATCGGCAATAAACGGGCCTATCAAGCTGCCCACTCAGCCCACACAGAAGATCATAAACTACGACTACCACTTTCTAGGACAGATGCTGCACGAAAGGTCCCCAGGATTGCTCGCCGTCAAACCACATCACAATGGAATCAGCCACACTTCAAGCATGCTCATCTGTACTGACTTGACCCTATGCTATGTCTTCAAGTCCCGTCAAGGCTTTGCCGAGCAGACCAGACCCTATTATGTAGGCTGTGGTTGGGCGTTGCGTTTACCAACGCCTACGCTTTCCGCATTGGGATGGCCGACACCGCAGCCTGTGGCCACTGTGGAAAAGAAGAAACGATCCAACATATTCTTTGTGACTGCCTACAGTATAGTAAACAACGACTATGCCTTCGCAAGGAACTCAGCGAATTAGATAATCAACCACTGTTGGAGCAAGGAATTCTACAATATCGACAAGATGCAACTTCATAGACGAAGGCTCTGAAAGCGCTACTACACTTTTTGCGATCGACCGGCCTTTCTTGACGGTTGTAGCTAGGACGCCCTTCCTGTGTGTGTTTTCGCACGTGCGTTTTTTTTTCTCTATCTACCCCCTTTTTCTTGCCCCTATTTCCCCGCCCCCAGCGCTCGGTTGCAAACCAGATGCCAATATCTCGTTAACCTCCCGGCCTTTCCTTTCTCTCTCTCTCTCTCTCTCCCTGGCAGAATTACTTATCACAAGATTATGTGGCACAATCACGGCCCTTAATTATCTAGAGCGTAAGTGGTATTCGGTTCACCACCTGATAAATATCGGTACACAATAATATTGTGATACGATCTTTAACGATAGGAAGGCAATGTATTTCAACGACGATAATTAGCTCAGTTCTCACCTATATACGCGTCTCCAGAAAGGGCGAATGCTAGAGTGCTTCCGTTACAGACGAAATAATACTTCCTTACTACGGTCTATACAAGAAAATTTCAGCAGCTGCGATGCTTTTATTCGCCAATTTGACCAAAATAAAAGCAGCAACAGAAAAAATACTTGCCCTCAGTGCAGCCAGAATACTTGTTAGTGGTGAATTGTTGCTCACATGCGAGAAATAAAAAACGTACGCACGCTGAAATCTCGCACGCTCTGCTTTCTGCTGTGGTGTCCGCCACTCGAGGAACCCATATTAGGCACGCCCTCTAGCGGTAGCCGGGCGCGTGAGGCGAAATTCGCTGGTTTTGCTGGGGAGCGCGGTAATTGGGACGGCCAGAGAGAAGCACGCCGCGCACCCGAATTCTCGAAAACCATGTAAAAAAACTACATGGCGGCACTTGGAGTGTTCACTAGATGGCGGTACCTGGAGTTGATGATTAAAGATGCAGGATGTTATACTAGGAATGACGTCACATATGACGCGTGTCCTTGGTGGAAGGCAATCATTCGATTAAAGACTGGTCGTACGCTAGGGGGAGTGTTGTAGTAAAATTCGTTCGCTACCAAGATCCTGCCGTACCAGAGCGGGGGGACCAAGCGGCATGGCATACACACACAGCATTTCTCACGTCTATAAATGATGGTCGAGTCGGCAAATTACACGGAAAATTCACGGTTTACCGACAATTCCCTACGGAGCTTCGCCCAAAAATAATACTTCACCCCGTGAATATTGTTAGGTTTGGCCTGGGGATTCGTCTCTTAATCCCTTCGGCGCCCGGTCTGACGGACGCTGTCCGTGTTTGAGTGATTATCCAGACCGGGCGGCGGGCAGAGGCGAGTCCCGTCCTTCAAGTGCGGACCCTTTGGTCGTCCCTTCGAGCAGCGGCGTGACTGATGGCCTCATCGACTCATCGGGCGACAGGAGGGCTGGTATGGCCGGCGCCGGAGCTGACAGAGGAGCGGCGCTCCCTTTTGATCCCCAATCACCAAGCCGACCAGTCGACGGCCTATGCTCGTCAGACATTGTACGGGCTAGCCGGAGGGCGAGACGTCATGTCGCCAAGACGCCGCTAACCATTCGAGAGAGGCCAACAGAGACAGCACCTTCCTGGAGGAGACCAACGGCCACCGCAAATTACCCCGCTATTTGAGCGAACAAAATCGGCGGACCCTTTGAAGTATGCTGCCAGGATCGGGGGAACTCTCGAGAAGCGGCACACCCACGACGCGGAAGAGACCTGCTGGCGCCACCACCGTGCAGTGTTCACGTGGACCTTGCATGCTCGCCCCCCTCACCTGTGTGTACGTGATTGGTGTTCGTCTCGGAGAGGAGGAGCCCGACAGGGCATAAAACGAAGCAGCAGAGTGCTGGACGGCGCTCTCTGAACCTGACTCTGAACTATGTAGTGTTCAACCACCACGCTCGTGGTTTGTTAGACCACTATCCCTTCTTTTCTGTAAATAAGTGTAAATAATGTTATAAATTCCTGTTATGTTTCTCGTATCCTCTTGTCAGCGTTCAGTTCCTCCAACCGGTTCCATCGGGATGCCATCAGCGACCATTCCTTCCCATCTCTTACAACTGGTGGCAGCGGTGGGATGCCATCAGCAGCGACCTTCCTTTTCACATCCAACAACTGGTTGGCAGCGGCGGGATGGACTTCGCGACATGGTGCTGTGCTGTGGTGAGTGCTTGGTCTTTGCTATAACTTTCCAGGCTTCATTTCTTGAGTGTGCGTTGATTAGAAGCTGGATTGTGTGTGAGTTAGGGAGATCGCCTATTTGTGAGTTAGAGGGATCCCCAACATTTGTGTGAGATGCAGGACCAAAGTACAACGGCAATCATGTCGTGGAAGGCAATGCTAAGGGATGAACTTTTGTGTGTGAGTAAGCATCTAGGCATTGAAGTAGAGGAAGGAATGGGCAGGACAGCGATTTGGATGCTGATCTCACAAAAAGCCAGTGAGGAGGATATTAAAAACGCGGTAGAGATTTTTGAAAAGCAGGAAATTGAGAAACAAGAAAAGAAAATAAGGGATAGAAAAGAGCGGCTCGATCAATTGGAACAGAAAATCGAGGCAATGAGGCGAAAGAGTCAGCCCTCCGCAACTTTAGCGCACGAGAAGTGCGAGGATCTAATAAGTGAGGTGCAGCCCAGAACTTTAGAGAAGGCGAGCACGTGTGAAGAGCGCAGCAGGTTCGAAGATGAACCATTTGCGAGAGCTGCGAAAGATGCTACTATAATGAGAGAGGCCACTAAAGGTCGGAGCGAGTGCGACGAGGTGCTGTGCCAGTTAACTGTTAGTGAAACAGCCAAGATGGCTGTAGAAAAGCTGGTACAGACCTCAACTGTGTTTGTCGCGACGGTGGATCTTGCAAACAATGTGGAAGTAATCAAGAACACCGGAGAAAGCTCAGGAGAAGTAGCGAAAGCAGAGAGTGAGAAGAACAGTGCGGTTGTAGGCAGCTCCCAGCAATGCGAGCTAAAAAGTTTGAGAGAAGGCAGCTGCACTGTTTTTGAGAGCGTCGAGCTGTCCGCCGATCTAAAGTGTGGAATAGGTGATTTTCTCGAAAATCATTTAGACGGCGCGGGTTTGACAGCGGACGAATACTGTGCGAGATTTGACGCGCTTGCGATGAAATCGGAAGGCATGGCAACGAGCCGCAAAAAGCGGCGCAGACGAAAGAGACGTCGCAAAGCCGCGAGTGAGACAAGCAGCTCTACGCATGATGAGAAAGGTTCGAAGCCTATTAGCGCAGCAAGCAGAACTAGGCATTTTGCGTCGGTGTCAAAGTTCATTTGCATGCGTCCGAGCCACCGGACAACAAACAAAAGAACAGCGGGCTCTTCACAAATGCAATCAAGTGGAAGGCGTCAGTTTCGGGGGGTGCGTGAGCACAGAGTTAGCGCAGGTGGTGCAGAAGCACCCCTGAGCGGTAAAACCATCGATGACGCGACCCGAGGCCAATTTCCTAACCGTGCAGGAAAAGTCGTTCGCAAACGTTGCCGTAAGGAAGCGAAGCGACGAAGGAATATGAAAGATGGCCATCAGCCGGGCGAACGAGAGAAGGGTAGACCATCGGCCCGCTCAACTAAAGGTCCTTTGAGGCCTACAGCACGGCACAGACGGCGAAACAGTAGGCCAAGGCGCAAGTCCTCGCGACGGTATGCGCGGTGGAGATTTGGAGCTTTTCGTGGAAAGGAGTGTCGACGTGGTCCTAGAAGAAAGGCCACAATAGCTAAACATCGCAGCACAGGAGCGAACACACAAAGGGCATGGCCACTCTTTTCCACGCATTGCTCGGGCCCACTCCGTGAGCCTGACCGAGGCAGGCGGAAATCGCTAATGATGCGTAACTGCGCCGTTCAGCTTGTAGCCCAGACGCGACCGCCGCGTGTGCGATTGAAGTGGGGGACAGCTGTAGGCTGGAGAAGGTGACACAGGAATTTACTGGAAGCATGTTTGTTTGCTTATTTTTGGTTTTAAAGTAATATTCCTTTGTCATCTCCCCGGCTAGTTTGTTTAGTTAGTTTTTCACTTCAATGCTTTTTTGTAAACTTTGTGAGGGCTTCGAGTTAAATTATTAAGCGTTATGCGGAGGCATTGACCCACATTAGTCAGCCTATTGCGTGTAATGAGCTTCTCTGAAATAAGAGCACGTAAGTCAAGGAAGATTTGGTACGCCCGCTAAATTTCAATGAGTGGTGGCTATAGGTTATAGCGATATGACCTATGATTAGGTGTGTGTTGGTATGCTCGCGCTCTTTGGATGAAAGTATGATGTCGTGCTAGAGCGCACAGCAAAGTCATGTGCGTTCTTTAAAAACATGGGCTGACATGAAACTACATCCAGCAAATGAGCGTGTTAGTACACCAAGTTTACTTAGTTTTGTTGTTTTTGTGATCACTTAGAGATCATATATGATCACTTGAGCTGAAAGCCCTGCGTTCGCCACATTTTGAGGCTAGATACATTTCTAGAATTTAGAAGACGCAGTTTGATCTGCTGTGAGTGAGTTGTGATTGGCGTCAGGGTGTCCTACAGGTAGGCACTCCCGACTACGTTTGAAGTTTGTAATAAAAGGATAGAGAATGCGCACAGTTACTTTGTGTAGGTACAGGCAGCATTCCTGTGAAACCATTGGAGATATTGGTGTTTTATTGAGTTAATGATGAGTTATCAGATTCGTTACAACATTGTAGGGCAGATGACAGGAGAATGCGAGATTTGTAAAAATAGAATTACGGTTATATGGGGCCAAATTGCGTTTGCCTTTGTGTACTTTCTCACACGGCAATTTGTTCCATCTTTAGTAAGCATTTCCACATCTATGATTGTTGTAACTTTGGCGGCACAAAATTGTTTCAAAATTTTAGCGTACAGGTTTCTCTTTTGTTTGTGTTTTGAGAAGCCTGGAGGGTTTTGAGCGGGTCCAATGTGCTTGACTGAGGCATGGTATTGTGTTGTGTGGTTCGCCTTGCTGTTGTCAGCCATTGTGAGCTGGTTTGGGAGTTGGTTTCGAGTACGCAGCTGGAGGGAGAAAGCCAGGCCATCGTCCTCGTCACCACCCATTCTCTTCGTGCCCAGCGGTTGGGAGCGCTGGCCAGCCGAGATTTTTCGGGCGGCGGAGGAGCTGTTAGGTTTGGCCTGGGGATTCGTCTCTTAATCCCTTCGGCGCCCGGTCTGACGGACGCTGTCCGTGTTTGAGTGATTATCCAGACCGGGTGGCGGGCAGAGGCGAGTCCCGTCCTTCAAGTGCGGACCCTTTGGTCGTCCCTTCGAGCAGCGGCATGACTGATGGCCTCATCGACTCGTCGGGCGACAGGAGGGCTGGTGTGGCCGGCGCCGGAGCTTACAGAGGAGCGGCGCTCCCTTTTGATCCCCAATCACCAAGCCGACCAGTCAACGGCCTATGCTCGTCAGGCATTGTACGTGCTAGCCGGAGGGCGAGACGTCATGTCGCCAAGACGCCGCTAACCATTCGAGAGAGGCCAACAGAGACAGCACCTTCCTGGAGGAGACCAACGGCCACCGCAAATTACCCCGCTATTTGAGCGAACAAAATCGGCGGACCCTTTGAAGTATGCTGCCAGGATCGGGGGAACTCTCGAGTAGCGGCACACCCACGACGCGGAAGAGCCCTGCTGGCGCCACCACCGTGCAGTGTTCACGTGGACCTTGCATGCTCGCCCCCCTCACCTGTGTGTACGTGATTGGTGTTCGTCTCGGAGAGGAGGAGCCCGACAGGGCATAAAACGAAGCAGCAGAGTGCTGGACGGCGCTCTCTGAACCTGGCTCTGAACTATGTAGTGTTCAACCACCACGGTCGTGGTTTGTTAAACCACTATCCCTTCTTTTCTGTAAATAAGTGTAAATAATGTTATAAATTCCTGTTATGTTTCTCGTATCCTCTTGTCAGCGTTCAGTTCCTCCACCCGGTTACATCAGGGACCTCACCTGCAACGACTTTCCTCCCCACATCTTACAATATGCTCTTATTTTTTTTAGGTTTTAAAGTGGACATAGCCACTGTGCTCGCCACATTTTTTTTATGCGAAGCATTTTTTAAGGAACTTCGGCGACTTTGAGCGTATCTATCTATCTATCTATCTATCTATCTATCTATCTATCTATCTATCTAGCCGCCTACGACTTTTATCTCTCCTGGCCGTTTCGATAACGGTATCGATACCAAACTTGGTATGGGATAACATGACTGTATGAAGAACGTATTTGTTTTGTCGTAACATGAAGATCATAACATGTATGTAATGAATGTCATGATTTACATTTCATGGTCCTGCAGCTCTTGCGGTGCTTCTGCTCACATTGCATGTTGCAAAACTGGTATGATATGGCATGATTGCATGGCGAACACAAGCGACAGATCCTAACATGAAAATCAAGACATGCGTGTCATGCAAGAACACGACTACATGCCACGCTCGTGATGCGCTCGCAGCCGTTTCGCTAGCTTCACATATACCAAGTTTGGCAATACCGTACGTGAATGGAAGACGAAGGTATGATACTGGTGCAAAGATGATAAACATGAGATGCGCGTTATGTAAGAACATGACTACAAGCTACGCTCATGATGCGCTCGCGGCCGTTTTGATAGCTTCACATGTACCAAACTGGGCATTACGCAGCGCGAACGGGCGGCATAAGTAAATGACACATCCAATTACGATAATCACGACATGCGTGTCAATTTACAACATGACTACGTGTCACACTTATGATACGCTCGTGGGCGTTTCGCCAGCCCAGATATGCCAAATTTGGTATTACGTGACGTCAATGGATGACGAAGGTACGGGACTGGTGCAAACATGATAGTAATGAAACATGATAGTAATGAGATAGTATTGAGATGATAGTCGTGCGAGAGCATGACTACATGCCACAGTCAAGCACCAATTCATTTCGACGTGACGCGGTGCGCGTGCTCGCCGGTGTTGCCACGGCAGGCATCGGTCCTGCCAAATACTCGCAGGCGCTCGCCGCGCTGCGTTGCTTTGACGCATGCGCGTTTTAGCGCGTATGGCGTCCCTCCGTCACGAAAAGAGGGAGACGCAGTGTTGTCTGGGAGCGCATCAGCGCGAAATGCAGCATGTCGCCTTTTGTGACGGTTGGCGTCGGCCCACGCCGACGGACGCTGGTCGGGTCAGTCACGCCCGGCGTCAGACTATATAGAGCTCGCGTTCTGCTAACGTAGCGTCATTGTATCCAGCGTGCGCATGCGTCAACGCTACGTTGAAGTATATTGGGCCCTTCATGATGTGCTCGCGGCCGTTTGGTCAGCTCCACATACACCAAATTCGGTGTTACCTGACGTCAATGGATGAAAAAATATATGACTGCTGCAAACATGATAATCTTGACATGCGTGTCATGTAAGAAGATAACATGCCACACTCGTAGCATGCTCACGGTCATTTCGCGAACTCCACATATACCAAATTTGGTATCACATGACGTGAATATATTATGAAAGTAAGCGACACACCCAAACATAATAATCATGATACGGAAGTAATGCACGGCATCATTTACCTCCATCTCTTAACGTTTGCTGATTTTAAAGTGACACATCAACATATCTCATTCGTGCTTCGCATATCATCAATTCTCACTGTGCGTGGGATCTGCCATTTTTTTTAAATCGTTAACGTTATATTGGATGGTTGACCACGCGTGTGCCATATAAATATCTTTGTTATATTTGTTGCTAATTGTGTTTCATCGATTAGCTTCTGTGTTTATTTTCCTGCAAAGCACCACTTAGCATTGGTTTACGCGATCAGTGGCGTTGTGTCTTCTATCAAACGTGCAACTTCATGAGGCTATATTTGAGAAAATAAGAGCCGGAAAGCTACAATTGTGTTACTACTTTACGCGCAGTGTAAATGGGCGATATCAATGATAGCGGCTATCAAAATCAATACCTCTGAGCAAGCGAATATTGAAGTGACAAAAGAATCTTATTCCACAACACTTCTGTATGAATTTAGGAGCATGCATGAACAGCCATGCGTAAAAATATTTCACCCTCTCCCACAGCATCACATATTAACGCATTTCAGGTTTAAAGCATGAAAGCACTATGCTGCGCCAATATGTGTCCCTGTCAGCCACGCTGGAGTAAAGGCGGCAGGTCAGTGGTCGCAATTTGTACTCTGTCGACGTGCTTTTATAGAGGGGGAATGCAAGATGCTTGTGTTGTGCACTATTAGTACACCTTAAAACACTATATTTGGCACTTTCATACATCGCAAAAGACTAGCAGCTGCTTACACAATGCACTTACTTCGTATTCAGCCTGCACAATTCTAAACATTTATGTTCGTGTGCCCTAGGTGAGGAGGATGTGTGTCACCTGTTGCTCGACTGTCGCAAATATGAGACACAGACGGGGACCCGAACAGAAACTCATCACCCTCGTTTGCTTATTAACACGGTCAACCATACAATGTTCAATGCAGAAATGGATGAACAATCCCATGCAGTTCGATGACAAACATTCACGGGACATAAATGTGAACATGATTTCAAGCCTAATGTTTACCGTAGAGATCTGCTAAAAATAAAAATATAAAAAAACTAAAAAGAACAAATTCACTCGTTGCTTCCACGGGGTGGCGTTGATGATGAGCAATAAAGACGCCGAATGACCTTAATAGGCAAGTGTATGGAGCTTGTTTAAGAATGCAGTAAGAAAGTAAAATAAAAACCAGTAAATTCGGCAGCATATTCATTCACTAATTACTCGAGGAAAATAGCTATACTTGAAGGAGTCCTTTCACGTCACTGGAGCTTCAATAGATTTAATGTGCCTGCTTCTGAAACGTGGCTTCAGTGTCAAACTGAAAAAGTTGAGCTCGTTATTCTTATGCTTTTTATGGACAATCAGAAAAAAAGAATTTTAATTTCTCTACTGCTGTCCTTGTTTCCGAAACAGAAAGTGTTGCATATCAGCACACTTCTGTAGTGGAGTAACAATGAAGATATTTGCTAAAGGTGAATGTGACTGCTAGGCGTTGCACTTCATCCACTTTGTGTCAATTTATTGCCGTGATGGGTCCCACATTATTTTAGTTTAATCTATATTGGGTCGTAATAGGCTTGCGTATGCCAAATTTTTATTTGGCAAGTTTCACTATATATACGTTCCTAGCATGGTAGACACCATAGAGCTCTATTAGCCTTTTTGGTTAGCTTATCTATGTGGGCGTTCCTCCTGATATCAGTGAAAGTGACTGCTAGGTACTTGCGTTGCCTTCCTTTCTTCAATTCAGTGCTGTTAATTGTGTACGTGTAGAAATCGACTTTTTTCCCTTTAACATTTGTTGACACCGATTTTTCTTGATTCAGTGCTATCTGCCATTAGCTGCACCACCCAGATTTCTCGTAAGCCAGCATGAAACTTTATTTGATTGTCTGTTGATGCTCTTCTATAATTTACTTGACTTAGAGCCAAAGTCTTTGTTGCCAAAAATACTAGGCCCATGGCCATGTAGAGTTGACTGCAAAGCAATGAAAGTACTCTAAAGCTTTTTGATTAAACCCACATTTGTGATCAACGCTTAGCGGACTGAATTGAAAGTACGCATAGTGACATTGTGTATGCTCTGCCCAAACGAAAACTTCGGACTCGTCTATGTTGGATTGTATATAATTTTTGTTTTCATTTTTTTACTTCGTAACAACTACGTGGAAAAGGGTGACCACCACCAAGGTAAGGTGACAACTCCTTCGTTATTTGTTTGAATAATCAAACGAAATGAAAACACCAGATAGTCAAAATATTTCGAGCCCTGCAATACTCTTGTTCACATCATGGTTTTGGACTTCAATTTGTTTACCAAAGGCATATCTACACAATTCACGATGTTCCACATGCCCACAAGATGAGGCAAAATTAGATTCCTATGTGTCTGGTGGTTTGATTAGTGAATCACCAACTTCTAAAAAGAAGAGATTATTTGCTTGCAATAAGCAATCGTGTTCTGGTTGCAATAGATTACGACAATATTTATGAAAGGAAAGGTGAAGGGGGCTTTATTTTGAGCCACAAGATCTGTAATTGTCTTATACAACAAGCACACGCAGAGACATGTGTTTCGGATAAGGTGATTGAATAAACAAGCATAAACTGAAAAGCTTGCAGTATGACCACATTAACAACTCCTCTTACCGAGAAAATTGTTATTGCAGAAATACAACAAAAGATATAGAGAGAGCAAGCATGGTTATAACTTATTAGCGAAAAATAAATGCATTTCGCACGCTTCGAGTGCTCGTCATTTGTATCAATGTCACGCTATGTGTTTTGAGCTGCACTACATTTCCCGCCGAGCCTAACATACGCAAAATACTATCCGTGCTTCGAGCCCCGTCTGCAGTATTAAAACACCGATGATAGAATTTCATTCGCACTTTTTGCGCATAGTAAATAAATTTGTAAGTAACACTTATCTGTTCTTCAGCAGGGCTCTTAATGTATACATCAATGTAAAACTGAGTTGAAGAACTTTGTAGAGAAACACATTTTTTCGTATGCTATAACTGCTGTTGTAATTGTGGACAAGACTCCAGGAAAGTCGATGCACAATCTGGGATTTGGAAATGCCCCAGAAAAAGGGTACTGCAGAAAATATAAGTGACCATAGTCTATTTGTACGTTAAATTGCGCAGGAGAAGGAACTCCAGTTACTGCGAAAGAAACAAGTGACCACTTAGCTTAAAATATACCGACTGTTGGTATTCGCCATTTGCGGTCGAAAATGTCACTCTTAGAAGCCGTGCATATTCAACATATTTTCCAAGAACGTGTAAGATAAACGCTGGCAAAATTACATTTGAACAGCGGCGTAAACGTTCTGACCGGTTCATGTATATAATTTTTGAAAAGCTCTGAATATAATTTCTACAGATATACACGTTTATTAGCTTATTACGAATGCGTCTGCACATCGCAACTGTTTCACTGCGAGCAATTAATATCAACGGATAGGAATTTTTAAAGAAAAAGAGAAAGAGAAAAGCAAAGCAATGGCAAGAAGGTTGACCAGGCTGCACCCGGTGTAGAAAACGGGAATTGAAAGGAAAATAATAAACAAGGAGAGAAGAAAAGAGAGGTCAAGTTATACACAAGCACGCACAGCAGCACGTGTATCACGCATGCCCAGATGTCATAAAGTAGCGAACAGTCACAAAGCGCATCGAATTGGACTGTCTTAGGTGAACTTCATTGCAGCCTATGATGATAAAGAAGGTTTGCAAGGACTGGTTCCAAGGTATCCAGAATTTTCAGCGCACTTCGCGCTGATGGTGTTGTCAATCCAGTTGGGTACGTGTGTGCGCATTGTGCTAATCAATGACCTCAACACACCCACGACGCGTAAATATTCCTCAGAGAGAGGCTCAGCGCATTCTTGTGTTTTCTCTGAGGACGCCCAGTGGTGATAACGACGGGCACGTGACATTTATTGCTACGTTCATTCTTTTTGGGTCTTTTTGGTACTCCGACTGTAAGGCGCTGCTCAGACAACACGGTTACGCCACATATGCGTAGAAAACGAAGAGTACGTAAACAGACTTACCACCCTAAAAGTAACACTAGCTGACAGAAACCACCCTAACACATTCCTTGACAAAGCCTCTATGAACGCACTAGAACTGCACCGCAATGAAGCACTCAAACGACACCCCAAAAGCACAACAACAGCAACTACACCTCGCCTGACAGCGAAGTTTTCTAATTCACTCCCTAACATAAACAACGTCCTCACAAAATACTATCCTATTCTAACCACCAATGAAAAACTTAACAAAATCTACCCCGAACAGCCTAAAGTCACCTACAGACGCAACACTACCCTAAAGACATGCTTGTTGACGCAAAACGTAAAGCAAGGAGTAAGACAACGTTTGGTTCCTGTGGCTGGGCCAGTTGGTCCACCCGCAAACATATACAGCCAGCTACCAGCGTAAAAAGCACAGCGTCTGATTACACTCACAAGTTCACATCGAGCGTCACCTGTACCTCAAACAACCTAATAGACTGTCTTGAGTGTGCCACCCGTAGAAAGCATTGTATGAGTGAAACTGTGCAGCCGATTCGCGTAAGACTAAACGGCCACCATGCAGACACGAAGCACGATTTACGAAAAGCAGTAACCGGTCAAAAAGAGCACTGTTTGATGGCTCATACTTCTTCGCCTTTCCCTGCCTAACGTATCGCATTTCAGGAACCTTTAACACTGACACTGGCTTACTGCTATTGTGTGAAAGCATTTTGAGGTTCCTTGAGTTTAGCTACTTGGACTTCGCGTAAATTATTCTTTCACAAAGGTGTCCCCCATCGCTGGTGTTATCAGAAGTGCTTTTATTGTTGAGATCATATGGTGACCTTAAATGACATGCGTCATATGTGTTAATATACTATGGCCATATCGAATGACTTCAGGTAGTGTTCTTGTGACCAGCCTGCTATTGCGAAGACTACCTTTTACAATGTCTTTCCTAGCGATTGCAGCAAGCAATATATGGTCGCAGTAACCTCAATGCACTCCCCGCTTTACCTGCACTCTAAGGCAAAGTTACCCGAAAAAGGTATAACGGAGCCCAATAGGTGCGCGCGATGAACGCATAGACTGTTGAGAAGTAACTACCGAGGGTTGCGTGCCACGTGCAAACCACTTAGTCTCCTTCTTCCATGCAAAGAAATGAACCACACGGGAGATGCGGGCCGTGCGCAAACCGCTGTCGAGGAAACTAGCCGTCCTCCTCTCTCCTGGCTCAGTCTTTCCCCCGAATTCGCTGGTAACGGAACGCGTTGCGTCGCGCTCGGAGAGCTCAACCTTTTAGGATTTACGACGCGGTTTTTGTGTGTACGCTTGAGCGAGCATGCGCTGCTGCTTCTACATTTGGCCTCACTGATGAAATCTAAAGCCGGTCTCGGCAAGTCAACACGCCGTGCTTTATATCCCTAGCTGAGACAAGACGGTGACGACCAACTCATAACCCCACTGGTTGGGAATCACGGCAAACAAGGCGATCGAGAAGACAGCAGGCCTGTCGGATACATTATTTCAGTCTGACTCGGTGCAGAAATCAGCGCAGGATTCTTTGACAACTCGGTAACCATTCTCTATTCTGCCGTACTTTTCGGGTGTGCGATACGCATCGCACTTGCGGCAACGGGCTCGGTCGTTTTGTATATCGTAGGCACGAAATGCACCGCGAATGTCGGCTTCGGCATCAGTAGTTCGCCTGTGATTTTTGACCACTCGGAAATTGGCCGCCATTGCCCTCGGCCGCTTGGACGCTCGCTCATCGAGTGCTCGCCTGTCTTCGCCGCCGTGATGAGGTTCGGGCTGACGATATTTGGGCAGAGACCTCGTTGCTCTTTTGCGAATCGTTCAAAACACGTTGCGGTTGCTCGTAACGAGCTTGGATGTAGTATGTCGCGCTCTGTAAGTGCACCTGCATGGGCTGGTGGTGCTTTCGCTAGCGTAGGAACCGAGTCTGTGAGAATTGGTCGCCATCACAGTTAGCTTCCCCATAAATCGGTCGCCAGTAGGTCAGCGCCGACCGTTGGCAGCTGCCATGGTGGCGGCCTCGCGTTTCCTCGCTGCCCTCGGTCGCGTTTGTGAAAAATAGCCGCATTATCATCGTTTAATTTAGGGACTCGCTCCATACCAACGCAGCGCTGTTCGCGGCGGCGCCCCAGCGTAGGGTCGCTCTCCTGTTCGGGGTTCGCTGGTGGCAGACGCTCCGCGTGCAACGCCCTGTTTGGTCTCACGTTTGTTTGCTCGAGCTTAACGGCGGCGCTTGCTTAGAACTCGCTGCCTCGCTGGTGGCACGGTGGTTCGCTGCGCCTTGGAGTTATGACTGCGGCTACCGCACTTAAGGTGTTGCGCTATGGTGATCGAAATGCGTCTTGGCGATGCTTTGGTCACGTTAAAATATTTACATGTCCTATTAAACACGTACGTTTTTATCTCACCTTGCACGTAATTGTCATACCCATGAATATTCATCCTCTGTCACGTGTGAATAACAATTTTCACAATCCTATTTATCGAAGAGCCGTGGGCACACATTTTGCAGAAGGCTGTGCCTTTGTGCGCTGGCGTCTGCAATGCCTGTCATCTATCGCTTTCATCGGAGAATCTTCAGAAGGACTGTAAGAGTTGTAAAGGTAAAGTTATTTGTGTGTCATATTTTACACGTATGTTTTACATAAACTTGCACGTACGTGTCATATGAAAGCATCCTCATTTTCTGTCACGTTTGACTAACTATTTTTACAATCTTATTGTACAGCCGTGGGCACACAACATGCAGAAGGCTATGTGCACTGGCGTCTGCAATGCCTGTCATCTGTCGCTTCAGTCGGAGGAGCTTCAGAAAGGCTGTACAAGAAGTGACAACGAGGCCGGAATTGTACGTTTCATCACAAGTTTTTAGAAGAGAGAACCTTCGTGTGTATAGAGAAAAATGAAAGACTTGAATGTCTCACTTTTGTCTTTTGTTGTTGCAGTGACTGCAAAAGCAGTGACACACAGGTGGCTAAATAATTTTTTGCGTGTTGTTTTTCGCAACATTTGTTTCTCACTGCGCAGAAAAACAGGCGAAAAAAGTATTAGGCCTGGCGGAGAATAAATAGAAATCTACATTTGAACTGGGAATAAAAAGTTGATCCGACTGGAGTAGTTGAGTGGACCAACCGTTCATCCGGCGAGGTGCAACTGTGAGGACTAACGGTTGCCCGGTAAGGTGTATATTTGGAAACTAACGGTTGCCCGATAAGTTGCAAATGTTAGGACTAAATATTAGTTCTTTGAGGTGATTTGCGGGACTAAGAGTTACCTGTTTAGGTGTAAATGTGAGGACTCACTGTTAGTCCCTAAATCTGGTCTGTGGGGACCAACTGTAAGAACCGGGGCCGTTAGTCTCTAAAAGAATTTATGGTTGTGGCAGCCCCATTTGTCCCGAAAAGGACGAACCATGCACCTTTTTAAGGCCCTTTTGCCTTAGAGTGTAGTTTTAAGAGTCAAGGCGATGCATCAGTAATAGACATGGCAGCACCTCCGCGGTTTGCGACAGGCAGTGTAGCGCGATCTGTCGAAGGAGAAGACAATCCGCGCCACGATACTGCACCACCGTGATCAGCCCCATTTGGCCGCCTCCGCTGGCTTTCATAAGAGCCCAGACGTGGCACAGGTCTTTAAAAGAGACGTCCGACGCCGTTTGATTTTTTGAACGTCGCTATTGGAAAGTGCATAGAAAAACTTAGCGCAATAAAATTTACAGCTTTACGGATAGTATAAACACTGAGAATTCAAAAGAGATACCACTGTAACTTGTTCTGGGCCCCAACTGGCGTATTGGTGTGGTCTCGTACAAAATATGCGCGTTCAGTGCTCACGTTTTCTTTAACATTTAGCTTAGTGCCCAGAGAGAAAAAAAGAGTAAACTTTTATTGGCGAATGTACCCACAGAGCCTTTGTTGGGTGGGGTCTTCAGTCCAGGGCTCCATTGGGTTGCATGACCCCGCAAGCCCAGTGGATAAGCTTCTGCTGTTGCTGCTGACGTAGGCTGAGCTGTGCATACTCCTAAGAGAAAGGGGTGAAGTTAGGGGTGGCAGGAACAGCCTTTCGAGCAGAGCATCCCCCAGTAGAGGGGTATACTGTCGGTATACAGGCACAGAAGCCACAGTAGGAGGGGTATAGATTTGGATGAAAATAATTTATTATGTACAAACACGGAAATGAATTGGTATGCAGTCGCCATGAAGAGAGGCGTGTCCATCAGTCCAGAGGATATGCACCAGGTGTAATGTGGACCGCGAGACAGAAGAAAAGATTCTGTGTGTGGGGGCAGCCACATGTCCTTGAGTGAAGGTGTGGTAAGCAGCTTATGTCACTATGGCAACCGGAGAGTCATATGACAATGTCTCGGCGTCAACATTGACTAGAGTGAGACCTCTCTGTAGTGCATAGTGTGGCAGACGCCACGATGGCGTCTGTGTCATCTATAACGGCTAAACACGTGACTGGATACTCTGGGTAGCGTACTGCATCAGTGTAGAGCACTTGTAAATCTGTGGTACCGTCACCAAAAATGGGGCTTATAGCTTGAACTCGGGCACGTCGACTACCGGCGTGGCGGTAGGGATTCTAGTTGCGTGGCATTGAAGCCACTTTGATTAGAACACGGAAAGTAGGAGCAAGTTTATGTTCCTGTAGTTGTGTGAATTTTGCGGAAATTAGAATAGGGAGTACGCAACCAGTTCTCTCCGACGAATAAACACAACATGTGCTAAATACAAACAAAATGAAACATAATTTTTGGAGTTGTACGTTCCAAAATGGTGATATGAATATTAGGGATGCCGTAGTGAAGGGCTTCGAAAATTTTGCTCATATGGGTTTTTTAATGTGCAAATAAGTCTATGAACACCTGCCTCGAGCCCTCTCGCTATCACATAAAAGGCAGCCACTGGAGTGAGAATTCGCTGCAACTTTTAGTTCTGCAGTGAAGCACCGTAACCTCTAGGCACCGTAGCGAGTGGACAAAGCAACAGCGATTCCTTAAGAATGCTTTACGAGTTGAGGTGTGAAGCAGATTATGATGAATTGTAGCGCATTCAATATTGCCACCCACAATAGTGTTTCTGATGTGCCTGTTATTATGCAGTAGGTGTAAAAATGCTTCATTCTTATTGTACATTGCTGAGTTTTGAGACATGGATGGTCTCAGTGCACTGTAATGCTTTTCAAGGTGTCCAACTTGGGTTCATCCGCCATGCTATCTACTATAGCTCCGTCTCTGTTGAAAGTTGAGAAGTCATCCTCGTCTCACGGCTATTCTGCTACTGTTGAATAATACGGGGATGCATTCAAAACGCACATTGCACTTCCATAAGTGAGCAGAAGTTGATCCTGCAGAGTAAATGTGCTTAAAAGTGTTCAACAATTTAGAGTACCTGGTACTATACTATGGGAGCGCAGAAAGCCATCCCAGACGGCATTGTAAACGATGGATCATCTGTGTGAAAGAATATCGGGGAACCCCAAACTTCAACACCACACTTCACTCGAACCCGACTAAAAAGTCACTCCTAACTTCTACTGTATCAAAACGTTCAAGCAGGGTGTAGCCACGGCAGTGTATTTGACGAAGTATGTGCTCGTAGTAGGGTGAAATAAGAAAAATTTTCCAGTAAATTGAAAACAAGCCCGCTAAGTGGGCACCGACTTTAACATACTGTGCATTATGAAGCACAATACAAGGACATAACTCCTGCTCAAAAGAAGTGCTCCTGCATTTTGAGGGCTCGCGCAAGCGCCATTATGGGATTAGGAATCACTTTTTGCAACTAACTTCAAATTTATATAGCGCGTCCAATGTGGTTTTCCGGCACTAATACGCGCCTTCGAACTTCCAATACCACCCCCTTGTTCGCATAGGCAATCTTCCTCTAAAAATCTTGAAGAAATATTATTCTTGCGTAAGTAGTGGTTCTAGATCTTATGTTTATAGCATCGTCGGGTGTCTAAAAACCTGCAGAAGAGCGTAGCACAGGCAACCTTATTATTTCCTTAGGTATCGTGTAATCCTCGTGGTGGTGGAGTCTTCTCTTGCCTGGCGCATTAGCCGGATGTTTCCAAAGCATGTTGTCACGAAGAAGAATGGCTATTTGGGCCAGTTTGTTAAAGTGCCTGTTATAAGGTGTTGCAGCGCTACCACAAAATTTATTAAGTGAAGGCGCAATCTTAGGTGAACTATTGCGAATATATCTTTGTTATTTCTTAAGTTCGAAACATTTTAGAAGATGCTAATTTTT
This sequence comes from Rhipicephalus microplus, assembly GCF_043290135.1. Lineage (NCBI taxonomy): Eukaryota > Metazoa > Arthropoda > Arachnida > Ixodida > Ixodidae > Rhipicephalus > Rhipicephalus microplus. Next base: position 119,075,020 of record NC_134704.1, read on the forward strand.
TTGCATTGATTTTGGCAATTGATAGCCTTGTTCTGGATCTGCATTGGCCACTACGTGACCATATGACGTGGGGTGGTGAACACAAATGAGATGTTGCACCCTGTTTGATAAGACGCAAAAGCTTCAAAATTCTCGAAGTGGCAGGTGAGCAGACAGGAGACATTGCATCGTATCTTCGCGGAATTGACCTGCTTGGTGGTAGATTCGAATAGTCTTTCGCTTAATTCAGAGAACAGATTTTAGGAGTCACTCCATCGTCCATCTACCTGCAAGACAGGCGGAACTCTTCCATTGCTCAACACAACGTAAATCAGACGTATGTGCTACAGGCGGCAATAGGTACCGTGGGGAACTTCCGTCCAGTACCGTCACAAAAAGGCCACACCCTTCTTTCCAGATCCTGCTTTGGCGTGGTGAATACAGATAGCACAACCTTCCATCTGGTTGCCCGATATGGTTGCCATCTGGTTGCCAGACGGGGTTGCCCATGTGCAGCTGAATTACGACATATATGTATCCCGCCACCTCCCATCAGCGAAGCAGGTGCTGTGCAATGTCAGCCACATCAATGGTAATAAACATTTGTTTTCGGCCCAAATATATGATCTGTAGATCACAATCGGCTCGCCATTTGTGCAGCTAAGTTTCGCGGTAGAAGAGACAAGGATCACAGCGTATTGCGCTACAACGCACACAGGCTGCGCGGTGCTCCCAGTGCACTCGGAAAGAGAGCGCAGTAAACTCAGATGCAGCCAGCATCTCGAGTGCGCTTGTGGTGGCAGCACGAGACACCTTGCGTGCGTCATAGCCTCCAAGACTGCTAACCCTCCAACACGTGATCTTGGAGGCCATGCGTTGACGCATGCCTAGTTTCTAGGTGAAACGCATGCACGTTGAGGTTTTCTTGGTGTGTACCAGCAGGAGCAGAGCTGTTTCTCCAAAGTTGCACTAGAGTGGGTTCGCAGAAGAGCCAATGGTGCCCTGTCATGGAGTGCATGCAAAAGCTGCCTAAAGCCCTAGCGAAAGAGCTGTGAGCACTTTTGTATGTCTCAAGCATTTTGACGTCGAACATTGTCCCAATTCAGTTGGCCAAGCAGTGACCCCTTTCGACTTCACCCGAGTGGGATGTAATGAAGCAACCTTCGCTTTAGGGTGCCATCGTGGTTTTCGTGACTAGTTGTCCCTAGTCGTCTAATGACGCAGTACCACGCTTGCCATCGCACGTGGTGACTGGGTGGACTGTTGGCTTATGGCACTACGACATGTTGCCGAGTTCTTTAGTAATAATGATTGCGTGCAGCAGTCAAAACGAGAAGGGCAGACGACGACGCAGTGCTGTAGGTGCACTTCCAAATAATGTTGCGGATCTCGGCCACTTATTTTGCTCTACAGCATGTGAAATGTTTCACCAACTCCAAGTTTTTCACATACGTGAAAGCTTGGGCAAGTTGGTGCATAGTCAAACTTGCAAATATGTTCAAGTTTGTCTTCTTAAGCATGTTTCAGAGTGGGCAGAGGTTCTGGACCATCGGTGTAGAGGCAGAGTATTGATGTTCTGTCAATTTGTATGCTGCTTTGTAGGAGTCTGAATATCATGCCTCTTTTGGTAAGTTTTGCGGGAAGTAAAGGACCTGCTTGGCGCTAGAGTGTTTAGTGTAGTATCGCTGAATAACTGGTGGGTGCGGTCCCAGTAAACTGTGAAGGTAAACACTGTGAAGGGAAGAGAGACTAGCTGCTGTGCTCGAGGACAGAGGCATGAAACACATGGCTTCCATCTAGTCCCTAGTCTCCTCTCACATATGGCACTGTAAAGGCTCCATGGGATCACCGATTTAGTTAAACTTTTAGCGTTCTGGTGACTGTGGTACACCTCTGGAAGTATGTTAAATCGTATCCACAAGAGTTAGCTGCTGCTGCTGCTCTCACGTAGCACGCGAAGGAGCGCTTGAAATGACAGCTGCCACAACAAATCTTGTCGATGCTGTCGCACAGTACGCGGAGAAGTTAAGAATGCTACAACCGCTGCTTCAGAGGAGCCAATGACGCTTTTATATGGTACGCACAAAGAATGCTAAAGGAGCTCCTGTTCAGAAGCCGCTGAAGTTGTGACGTTGGAGGGAAAACATGCTGAGAAAACTCCAGCGGAGCAGCCGTCTGCGCTTTGGTGCGGTATGCGCAAAACAGGCAAAAATGAATAGGTCCTGTGGACAAGTCACCGATGTGGTGCCAAGGTTGGACAAGAACAATTCTACACAGCAGCGGAAAATAGCCGTAGGCGCTTTGACCGCGGATAAAAAAGACGCTGAAAGACTTTTACCAGGGCTCCATGGAAGTTGTGGCAAGGTAGACACGTGAAAGGGCGCTAAAAGAACTTTTGAGAAAGCTGCACATGCTGTGACGGCACTCGAAAAACCCGCCAAAAACACTCCTCCCGAAGAGCGTGGTAGCTCTGGCACGCTACATAAAAAATTGTTAAAAAGGTTTCCGCAAAAGCGCCGTAAAAGCTGCGACATAAAAAATTGTTAAAAAGGTTTCCGCAAAAGCGCCGTAAAAGCTGCGATGGTGTGATGGAAAAACATGCTAGCTTCTCCGGAGGAGCGTGGGTACTTAGGTACGATACGCAGAAAAGCGTCAAAAAGGTTTCTTCGAAAGAGCCGTTGAGGCTGTGACTAGTGCTCGAAAAACACGCTAAAGACTGCCTCCCGAGGAGCGTGGACGCTGAGGCATGGTGCGTAGAAACAGCGCTAAAAGCTCCTGCGAAAAAGCCACAGACACTGCGACACAGCACTCAAAACCACGATAGAAAGACGTTTTTCGAGGAGCATGAACGCTGTGGGACAGTGCAAAAAAAAGCGGCTGAAGAGCTCCTGCGAAATAACCATGGACGCTCCGACATACAGCTCGAAACCACGCTAACATACTCCAAACGAACGTGGTCGCTGGGCCACGGTAAGCGGCAAAATCACCAAAAGCGGTACTGCGAAAGAGCCTCGGAGGCGGTGAAGTAGCGCTAAAAAACACGCAGAAAAACTCCTCCCGAGGAGTATGGACGTCATGGCATGGGACGCGGTAATAGCGCGAAAAGTGCATCTGCCAAACAGCCGCAGAGACTGCGACGTGGCGCTCAAAAAACACACTAAAACGAACTCCTTCAGAGGAGCACGGCCGCAATGACACGGTACGCAGAAAAACGACAAAATTCTCCCGCGAAAGAGCCGCGGACGCTGTCACAGAGCGCTCGAAAAACACGCTAACAAACTTCTCCAGATGAGCGTGGACGCTGTGACGCAGTACGCGCAAAAATCACCGAAAGTGCTCTCGCGAAAGCGCCATGGTAGCAGTGACATAGCGCTCGAAAAACACGCTAGCATACTCCTGCAGATGAGCGTGGACGCTGTGGCGCGGCAAAAACACCGAAAGTGCTCACGCGAAAGGGCCGTGGTTGCAGTGACATAGCGCTCGAAAAACACGCTAGCATACTCCTGCAGATAAGCGTAGACGCTATGACGCGGAAAAAGCACCGAAAGTGCTCTCGCGAAAGGGTCGTGGTCGCAGTGGCATAGCGCTCGAAAAACACGCTAGCACACTCCTGCAGATGAGCGTAGACGCTGTGACGCGGAAAAAGCATCGAAAGTGCTCCCGCGAAAGGGCCGTGGTCGCAGTGACATAGCGCTCGAAAATAACGCTAGAATACTGCTGCAGATGAGCGTGGACGCTGTGACGCGGAAAAAGCACCAAAAATGCTCTCGCGAAAGAGTCGTGGTCGCAGTGACATAGCGCTCGAAAAACACGCTAGCATACTCCTGCAGATGAGCGTAGACGCTGTGACGCGGAAAAAGCACCGAAAGTGCTCTCGCGAAAGGGCCGTGGTCGCAGTGACATAGCGCTCAAAAACACGCAAGATTACTGCTGCAGATGTGCGTATACATGCTGTGACGTGGAAAAAGCACCGATAGTGCTCCCACGAAAGGGTCGTGGTCGCAGTGACATAGCGCTCGAAAAACGCGCTGCATACTCCTGCAGATGAGCGTAGAAGCTGTGACGTGGGAAAAGCACTGAAAGTGCTCTCGCGAAAGAGTCGTGGTCGCAGTGACATAGCGCTTGAAAAACACGCTCGCACATTCCTGCAGATGAGCGTGGACGCTGTGACGCGGAAAAAGCACCGAAAGTGTTCTCGCGAAAGGGCCGTAGTCGCAGTGACATATCGCTTGAAAAACACGCTAGCATACTCCTGCAGATGAGCGTGGACGCTGTGACGCGGAAAAAACACCGAAAGTGCCCCCGCGAAAGGGCCCCGGTCGCAGTGACATAGCGTTCGAAATACACGCTGGCATATTGATGAGCGTGGACGCTGTGACGCGAAAAAAGCACCGAAAGTGCTCTCGCGAAAGGTCCGTAATCGCAGTGACATAGCGTTAGAAAAACACGCTAGCATACTTTTGGAGATGAGCGTGGACGCTGTGACGCGGAAAAAGCACCGAAAGTTCTCTCGCGAAAGGGCCGTGGTCGCAGTGACATAGCGCGTGAAAAACACTTAGAATACTCTTGCAGATGAGCGTGGACGCTCTGACGCGGAAAAAGCACCGAAAGTGCTCCCGCTAAAAAGTGCTCTCGCAAAAGGGCCGTGGTCGCAGTGACATAACGCTCAAAAAACACGCCAACAAACTTATCCAGATGAGCGTGGACTGACGTGGTACGCGGAAAAAGTGCCGAAAGTGCTCCTGCGAAAGAGCCTTGGACGCTGCGACATAGCACTCGAGAAACACTAAAAAATACCCTCCTAAGGAGCATGGATGCCATGGCACGGTATGAAAAAAAACGGCAAAAGTGCACATGCGAAAGAGCCGTGGGCTTTGCGACCTAGCGCTCGAAAAAGATGCTAACGAGCTACTCCTGAAGAGCGTGGGTGCTGTGGCGTGGTACGCGAAAAAGCACCAAAAGCGGTTTTACGAAAAAGCCGCAGCGGCTGCGACGTATAGAGCTAGAAAAACTCGTTAAAGAGCTGCTTCGTAGGAACATGGATGCTCAAGCAGGGTACGTGAAAAAAGCCCCAAAAGAGCTGCTGCGAAAGCGCCGAGGATTGTGCGACACAGCGATCAAGAAACACACTAAATAGCTGCTCCCTAGGAGCATTGCTGTGGCACGGTATACGGGGAAAAAAAGCGCTAAAAGAACTCCTGATGTGACATAGCGCACGCAAAACATTCACTTACTGCCGAGGAGCTGTGGGTGCAGCGCAACGGTACGCAGAGAACACGCTAAAACCTATTTCCTTCGTAGTAGCCACCCACACGGTGGCATGGCCCACGAAAAAGCAGCAGTAATTCACAAATGACGCCAGAAATCATGGTTTATTGACTCTACTGCCACTAACAATCATTGCGAAGAATCCTTCCGCAAAAAAGTTCTTTTAAATATTTTGCCACTGCGATGGGGCGTTTAGGTCTGCTCTCCCTCCGTGAGACCAATCGAACAACAGCTGGGAATACGAAAGTACGAGGAGTTGTTCATTGCTTACTTTATTCATTAAACTAAATCATCGTTACGCAAAATCAAACAATTGGAGACAGCATGCACAAGAAATCACGGGTGCTGCTCTCAACTGCCATATTTGGCCCACGGCAAACTAGAAAAAACGTTCATTTACCTAGAGCGTGTGCGCAAGAAAATGATTACAACAAAGAAAATGCCATAAAGCTGTTTCGCTGTTAATAAAAAGAAAAGCGGTTTTTTTAGGGTTTATAAACAATCACTTATTTGTTCTTGATTTTCATGGTCTACATTAGGGGCAATTACGGCGGCCGTGGTTTTCAAAGCCGTGTTCAATTTTGCGTATACCTTGCGCTGCCATGACTGCTTCAATCTAAATATAGTATGTATACGAAACAAGGATATATAGTAATGTATTCGAAACAAGGACCGAAGGAGTAAGAGTACACGAGACAAGCACTCAAATTTCATCTCGTGTTTTCAATTCCGAGTCCACATGAACTCTGTGTCAAGCTCTTCGTAGAACCCGGATTATAGGTAATGCTTTTTCATTCGATGCGCATTAAAAGAAAAAATTGGAGGGTTGGATGTGCTCTTTGTTCGCGAAAGTATTGGGCATATTTAGTTGCAATAAACTCAATTTTGTTGATTTCCACGATCCTCGAAGCATTCGTGGACTCAAAGAGCAAAAGTAGCGATCTTGGATAGCCTAAACGGCTGCGACCTTACGAAAACGTGAAGTCGCTATCTACAAGTGCGTACCGGCACGTAGTAACGTTTGGGTTCAAAGCAAGTTTCGAGGTAAAACACGAGGGCTACCGTTGTTCACGAAGTAGTGAACCACAAAAATCACCACATTTGCCTTGCTCTTATGCAAAATAGTTACTGGACTTCGAACTGCATTGATCGAAATGCATTGATGTAATATTACAGACACTCTTTGTTTTCATTCTACTATCCGTATTTTAGAACTCGGTTAAATTGTAAAGTTCTTCCAGTCCCGCGAAATCTGAAGTAATATTTTATTGCACAACAAGAAAAGAAAAAGCGTTCTTTGACTATCATTTTTTATTGTGAGACTCGGATATATGCCACTCCTTTAGAGAGGCACACTGGCTCTCTTTAGAAAAGTCATGCACTGAGCTTTTTATTTGTACAGTCATGTTTGTTATGACTTCAGGTCCTTGAGAGAGTCGACGTGCTTTTCTAAAGATATGCACACGCAACTTTGACATGTCTCAGAAGATAGTCAAAGTTCTGAAAGTCTATAACCAATTCCTAATGTGTCTGTAAAGGCTGTAGGAGCTAACGACAACGCACAGTCAGTGCTCCTCCGAAGTCTTGTCCGTAATCGTCTCGGTTCGCAATGAAACCAAAGGTCCGTTCTCCGCACTTTACTAAACTTTCCAGCATACTAATAGTCACGTAGATTCACGTGTGCAGAGATGGCATTGCTTCCCCGATGATGTTATTATATCTTACTGGCATCAGCCATTTTTTGTGCTTACTGGCGTAAACGTTTTTACTTCCGTGAGCAGAAAAAAAGTTCTGGTTGTCACACAAGAAAGAAAAAAACAACCTTTGAAAAGCATAGCAAATGCTTATATGGCAATGCATGGTAACATACAAAGTATATTGCGTGGAAAGCTGAAATTCACCAATAAAGTGACAATTACATTTTTTTCTGATAAGTGTAACAATCAATTTATTTGATTTATATGTGGAGCCAACGTCCCAAAACCATCATATGGTTAGGAGAGGCGCCATAGTGGAGGGCTCCGCAAATTTCGACCACCTGGGGTTCTTTGGCGTGCACCCAAATCTGAGCTCACGGGCCTACAGCGTTTTCCCCTCCATCAAAAATGCAGCCTCCGCAGCCGGGATTCAACCTCGCTACCTGCGGGTCAGCAGCAGAGTACCTTAGCCACTAGACCACCACCGCGGGGCAAGTGTAAAAATTGAGTCAAGGATGATTAGAAGCACACTTGCGTTTTTTACGTAAGGGTATTCAAGCAGATTAATCGTAAGTGGGTTCTCACATGTGCGGCTTCTGAATAATCGAGCACGCCTTAAACGTGCATGTCTAAAAGGTATATTTAATCAGCACTACAGATTTTTTTGCGAGAGCGATATTCACTCATGTATTGTTTCGGAGCTTGAAACAATTCTATGCAGTGAAAATTTCTCATACTTTTCACGTTTTACTGTTCATTTTTTATGTACAGTACTCGCTGATGTAAACGGGACTGTTTTCATTATAACGGCTACAATTAGCAATTGCTTGTGCTAACCGCATCATGTCACTGCAAATTATCGCCGCTAAAGGTAGTGTTGGCTCTGATGTAAGCGCTTCAGTCCGGATTAAGCCGACATCGCACGACCTCTAAACATTGCGAACGCAAGCACATGTATTAGTCCTCAATTTTTGCATTTCATTGCATATGGCTTGTATTACGCAAAACTTTACTTCAGTTTTCCCACTTCGCGGACGAACACAAAGGCAGGTTTCATTACAGGCAGTGTAGACCACGCACATAGCCCTATAGAAGCCAATACTTACATGATAATGACGACGATGTATGAGGTTCAACGTCCCAAAACCACAATTACATTAGAGCGACGCCGTAGTGGAAGACTCCAGAAATATCGACCACCTGGACTTTTTTAACATGCACCAAAATCAGATCACAGGGGTCTGCGGCATTTTTGCCTCCGTCAAAAACGCCGCCGCCACAGCCAGGCTTCGATCCCGCGACGTGCGCGACAGCCGCCGAGTACCTTAGCCACTAGACCACTGCGGCGGGGCAACAATACCTACAGAATGAGGGTTTGTAAAGCTTTGAAAAAAAACGCCGGTGGCCCTGAAAGCAGAAACAAGAGACTTGTTAGAGAATAAAACTGGACAAAAGAATGGGCGAACTGACCGTAATCATCGCTCGTGAAAAAGGCGTTCACAAATTCAGAAATAGGCAGCGGACTGAGAAAAGTTCCAGTTGAAAGTAGCTTCAATTCTGCTTTGAGCGCGGGGAATTTCATTTGCGCCCGATCAAAAATGTGAACCGCCACCGTCAATGCGTACCGTGAATAACTAAATTTTTGTAAGCAAGCAAGATACCTGAACTAAATCACAGCGGTCAATATCGCATATACTGAGCGCGTAGTCAGAGAACGTCTTCACAGGATGCTGCAACCGCTCTTGAAAGGGTCCGTTGCTGCCCGAAAATTTCTAGCCAACTAAAAATAAGCTAATGAATAAAAAAGTCATGCAAGCTTACCTACGCTGGCATTACAAGCACTTGGGTCATCAACAATCTTCGCCAACGTTGTCCCACTGATTAAACGTCTCTAGTAGTAAACTATATCCCCAGAATTGGGAGTTCCAGAACCAATTCAAGACCCTACGTGCATTGCGAGGGTGTTTATTAACGCGGATAGCCAGAGTGGTAAATTAGGATTCAGCGTTAGTTTTTACATGTAGTGCGGGAGGTGGCCCTCCTGTTAAAATATTTTATCCTAACATTGTCAGCGCTGGGAAGGTTAAGTTCGGTGCGCAGTTTGAAAATTCTGAAGTGTCAAAAAAGGTACCACAGTATGTCTGGAGGTAAGTTGCAGCGTTTGACTCCAGAGAAATAGGGGTTTCTTGAAGGTGCACCTAAATCGAAAGACCACGCTGGTGTTTCGGCATTTCGACCACAATGGGCTTCTGCTATGCTGGAACGCTTCTGTGGTGAAACATGCCGAGGAAGAAAACCCTTGTCCGAGCTTGTCAACCACCTATCGCCACCACTGGGGCGGATATGGGTGAGCCATTGGTGATATTCGATGGCGGTGTGTCACTGCAGTCAGTCATTCTACATCATTCACAAATAATTGATTAGTAATTTCGCGCAAATGTACTTGCCCCTCTTTAAAGAGCTTCCCTGGTATGCCTTTCCCAGGAAAATACACCCTACCCTGCGCTTACGGAGTATACAGCGTCGTTCATAACGCTAAAGTTGTGTGCCAGTGGTAGATATCACCACAACTGATTCGGACCAGTTCCTTTGTTTTTTGTCACCATCATTACAATACGCCAAAACCACACATACAAAACTGTGGTGGCTCGGGGTGGTCTGCGACCAGACATGCAGAGTCTACTGCACTTTCTAGGCAAAGACGACCCCAGAAAATATTTCATGGTACGACAGCCGCCAAACTGCGGCATTCACGCGTGTATTGCATCTTTGACCCAGCTGCATGCTATCATGATGTTCAAAACTCAATTTGCCTTAACCAGAGTGACGCCACTCTTAATAAACAAAATGAGGACGACTTGGATATCCTGAAATTGTCAAACTACGCAACCGAGACAAGTCTCACTTTCGAGGCACACTCTAAAAATTTTTACACCCATAAGGGTGTATTTGTTTTGATTGATTGATTTGTGGGGTTTAACGTCCCAAAACCACCATTTGATTATGAGAGACGCCGTAATGGAGGGCTCCGGAAATTTTGACCACCTGGGGTTCTTTAACGTGCACCCAAATCTGAGTACACGGGCCTACAACATTTCCGCCTCCATCGGAAATGCAGCCGCCGCAGCCGGGAATCGAACCCGCGACCTGCGGGTTAGCAGCCGAGGGTGTATTTGTTTTGTCCCATGGGCAACACCCTCTTAGGGTGTCTAGGAACACCCTAAACAATAAGGTGTTTAGAAACACCCTGAACCGTAGGGTGTAAACAAACGTTACACCCTACTTTATAGGTGTTTATGAGCCCCCCCTAAACTATGGGTGTTGGATGAAGCTACACCCACGCGAGTGGGGTGTACAGTGAAAACCCCCTTGAAACGCTGGCAGTTATATGGATGAGCATACTTCATCAAATGAAGCGCAATTAACGGGCAACAAAAGCAGAGACACAGGAGGTGACGCTTAGACTTGTGTAATGAGGAGAGCCGTTCATAGCACTTCATTCTATCAAATATGCATCACCAACTGGCCCAAGCCTCAATTGTTCTCAGGGAGAAGCATATATAAACCTTCTCTGCGGCTGACAAAATAAGGTGCCATGGTCTTGAATGAGCTGCATGAGACCAGTGTATATATGTGTACGTAGACTGGGCCGTAAACGACAAAGACGCGGAAGGCACACACACACACACACACACACACACACACACACACACACACACACACACACACACACACACACACACACACACACACACACACACACACACATTTGTGGGGTTTAACGTCCCAAAACCACCATATGATTATGAGAGACGCCGTAGTGGAGGGCTTCGGAAATTTCGACCATCTGGGGTTCTTTAACGATCACCCAAATCTGAGTACACAGGCCTTAAGTGAATGTCAAGTTCTATGCTTAAGTATGCATCAACACAGCTGCATGTGTATTTCTGCAAATCTACCATGGTACTCATTCGATTAGTTTATTAAAAGGAATGCAGTACGACGCGCAACAACACAAACATATTTTATCAGTATTGCAAAAAAGCACAATGCCACTTAACATACATGAAGGTATGCGCATTGAGAAGGTATTCAGTGCAAGTAACTTGTAAAATTAAGTAATGTACAGTTACGTATTAAGATGCAAATGATACTAGTGTTCTTGAACTGGCTCACATAGACACGAATATATAATGGAAGAATTGGCTATTGGGTCATTCCACATCAGACGTCCCAGCCATTTCGGTGACCACCGCAAATGTATATAAAAAATCGCGCTGATTTTACTGCATTAAAAAGGGTAACTGCTAAAATATTTCGCAGCCAAATAATTTATTGGTGACGTGGATGCCTCCTGAACTTCCCGGAATCTCGTCTGGATGTTTGTGAAAAAAATTCTTAAGTATCTCTTCTTCCGTGCCGAATTTGGTCTACAAGGTAAGTGAAGGGCTTGCGTAAATTGTTTGAAGCTCAGTAATATTACCATTTTTGACCCGATACGCCTCAAATAAATTAGCCGAAATGTGTTATATCTGCATTTTTCTATATCAATACTGCACTTTGAATGGTTATCTGAGGAGTGAATACTTAATCCACACAAGGTATATTTGGAGGAAAAAATATTTTAGACCTCTCAAGCTGTCACACTTTACGAGAAAAAAATCGCAAATTTCACAAAATAAATGTTTTGTCTATAATGAGACGCAACTTTCATCACGTGGTGGTTGAACTAAAATAGAATTTGTACCTAAATCGAAGCAAATAAACAGTTTTTTCATGTGCCAAATTTTGTCCTAGCAATTTAAGTTTTGAGAAAAAGATCGCAGCATATCCACGGAGTGAATGATGATGAGTGGGGCGTAGCGTTCGTCCGTCCCGACGCCCAAACGGATCGACAGACAGTCTGACGCCAGTATGGACGAACAGAAAGACGGACGGACTAAGAGACAGACCGACACACGGAAGCCCAGACGGATGGATGCACAAACGAACGGATGAAAGCACAAATGTACGGACGAACGATTCGCCCCACGAATCATCATTTTGTCCGTGTATATGCTGTGAAAACCACTAACGCTATCTATTGTACAACTCATCAAGTGGCTACATAAAACTAGTACGACTACAGAGAGAGGAACAACCCACGGCCTCAAGAGCTTTGCCCCTAAATGATTTTTGAAGTTCCAAGTTCCCCATTCGCCATTTGGTCATCTGGCAGCCGACGCCTCGAAGTTCCCCATTGCCGTTGATGGGAAAATTAAAAAAACATTTTATTTCTTGAAATAGAAGTTGTAATGATGAAACTTGTCACATACAAAGAACTGTTTATTTGCTTTCAATTTAGGTAAAAGGTGATTTTTCATTGGACCACCACATGGTGCAAATTGCGTCTCAATACGGACAAAAATGACAATTCTGTGAAATGAGTGATTCTTTCTCGTAGAGGTTACCAGCTTAAGATTTCTAAAAATAATTTTTTATCAAAATATATTTTCTGTGAAGTAAGTAGTCACAGCTCAGATATTCATACAAAGTGCAGTATAGCAATGAGAAAATGCAAACATAACACACTTTGGCTAATTCTTGCAGACGTATGTGGCCAAAAATTTGTATTATTATGGCTGAGTTTCAAACACCTTACTTAAGCCCCTTTACTTAACTTGTACCAAACTTGGTATAAAAAGATGTGGAACTTCTAAAATATTTTTTTCACAAACAACACTCAAACAACAGTCTGCAATGTTTGAAAGGCAACAACATGACCAAAAACTTTTTTCTCTCCGAAATATTCAAGCAGTTCGCTGTTTTCAGTGCATTAAATCAGCACGATTTTTTTTCAAACACATTTACCATAGCTGCAAAATTGGCTGGGAAATATCGAATAAAGTGACCCTGTTACCTTCACTCAATGATCATTGCATACTGCTAAATTGGGGCCATTAGTTACAATCATGCTGTCAGGATGAGAAAGCATAACTCCTTCCCGATGCAGCGTAGGCTGTTCAGTGCACTGTGCGTGTTGTGTTTCCAGATAGATATTTTCATGGGGTCGTGACGTGGCCGAAAACAGGAGACTTCGCGTTGGAATTTAACTGTTTGTTTGGGTGAACCTGTGCCCGGTAAACGGAAAGTCCGATTACAGTAGCGGTCTTGCACTGATAGCGGCAAACGGAGCATTGGCCGTCGATCAACTACTGACAAGCGGCGAAGCTCGTCGGCATTTATACTCTTGCCGTCGAATGTTCTGGCGTTATCGCTGGCGGTGGCGTAGGTTCCAGAACAATCTGTACCGGTCGCACAATGGGCGTGATCGTATCGAAATGATCTACTACAGTCCGGAACCTTCTCGAAAACTGCAGGCGTGGTTTGCGCTGAGAATCGTGTGGTGTTTTGGGACGATAACAAAAACTTGGGAAATGAAACGTGGCAATATGCTGCCCAGTCTTACATTTTGGCTGCAACACATGCTTAGAGACCGTGCAGTATGTATAACATTAAAGTGTATTTGTGCAACAAAAAACTAATAATACGCTTCACATAGCGAAAATACCGTTAACATCTGAAGTACTTAGCGAAGTTCAACGCCAAAGCGAGACGATGGCAATAAAACTCTGAATATTTTGAAAGTTACACATGATGAAAACAATCTGAATAAAATGTGCTCGAGCGTTAGCAGTTATGTTCAAACAAGCGTTTGCGCTGTTCAAGTATATTAGGCAACACATACTAAAGGTCTGTTCAAACAAAAGTCCAGCTTCAGTGCTCGATCCGCTACATAGACACGGCTGTCGGCAGTGTCACCCTGCGTTGCGGGCGAACGAAGATACCGGTGCAGACAAATTTAACGAAATCGAATGTATTAGCAAGTAGGCAAACTTCGCGAGGCGCACCTAACGCGAAACAATATGCTGTGTTGTCACCCGATGCATCAACCCGAGTTATCACGGTAGTGTTACCGCACAAAACGAAAAAGAACCGAAAAGAACGACATGGACACCACGCCCTTGTTTTCCGTTCTCGGTCTTTTTGCGCAATAAGAAAAACAAGAAAGTAAATGAACTACCAACATGCCCAAGCATATGCGTCTTACATACGGTTGATGCTTAGAGCTAACAGGCGCCGTCCCCACACATGTATTAATTAGTAAACTAAAATTGATGTGCAGCACGAGCGGGCCCCTTTAAAAACGGCTGCCAACAAAGGGCACCGCAAAAATCTGTTCAATTTCTTCGCTGAACCTCAGCGGCGCACGCTCACTCTGCTTTGTACTCCAAACAATCTAAACAAACAAAAAAACTTGCCCACAATCACACTTCACCATCATCCCCGTGAAACAGTTCGGACAAATATTCTCGCTAAGTAAACATATGCTGATTTGTCATCAACTAGTTGAAAACAAAATTGTTTGAAGGCGTTATTCTCGTGCTCACGCAGTTAACAAAGCGCTGAACGTAACAACGTGAGAGCGCTACTCACTATTTCACTTCGAGTGCTCCACAATATGAATCCACAGGTCCAGTCTTCAGGATGGTGCACCGTCGCAATAATCAGCACTGACAGAACACACTGGTGGAGCACAGAGCGCAGGCACATTTCAAACTAAACACCGACTAATAAACTCTACAGGTCGAGAAGCCACACGCACCACACACACACACACGGGAGGGTTTATCGCCAGCGCACGAAGTGATATGTAAAGTGCCAACCACTGGCACGCGTATGCAGGTGCCTACGCGTCAAAAGCGTCCAGTCGCGCCTGTGGAGGAAAAGGGCGCGCAACCACTGGCACACGTCAACCAGGTTAACGCCCACGCGTCCAAGGCCGATGCACAATGTTGGTTGACCTTTTGGCTTAGAACTGTCCAAGTTCAGCACAGAACAGCACGTTCCTAACGAGAGCGGGTTTATGTTTTAGAGGATATGAGAGCACGTTAAAAAATGATAATGCTTCACCCACCACAGTTTAGACTATTTTAGAAGTAATTGACATTCCAGAGAGCCAAAGTAACTACAGCGGTATGCACGAGAAATCAACATCGGTGCGTGCGCCGCTCCCGCGAATGAACATTCGCGTCTAGCATACTGTACGTCTATCATAGGCGTGTGCAGAGTTCTCCTTAAGGAGGGGGGGGGGGGGGCAAAAATTTGTCGCAGTGCCCCCCTCCATGTAGGGGCTGACTTAGCGCCCCCTCCCTATTATGTTAATATATGGAGTCGACATTGAGCTCCCCCCATCCTCTCTTCGGTGAATGAGGCGGCGGCTGCCCTCCTGATCAGGTTTACAAACCACCGGGTTTCTATACCTGCACTACCAAATTTGTTAACAATATCTTGAATATGCTGGTACCTTCAGTATATTTACACATCATATTTTATAGAACTCAACTTAATAATCAATTATTAATTAACTCAACTACAATTGAGGCCAGAGTGGCAGGCTTTCGGTTGATGTGTGTTTTCGAAATATCCTCAAATGCAACAAAGCACACCGGGTTCTTATTGATACAACAGATATTGGTCATAAGATAGGAATCGAAAACTGGGTAGAATGCCTTCGAGCATTTTCCATAGTCGAAATGTGCTCTAATGCAACTAACTATGCCTGACACTTGAGGATGTGACAGATATTGGTCGTAATATTGCAACTGAACCTTGCATGGAAGACTTCTGGACGTTGTCTTTAGTCAAAGTATTCTCTAAAACGACAAACGACACCCAACTATTCATGAAGTCACAGATATCGGTCATAATATTGAAATTGAACCCGTTATGGAATACCTCTGGATGTTGTCTTTACTCAAAGTATTCCCTAAAACGACAGACGACACCCAACTGTTCTTGAAGTCACAGATATCAGTCATATTGTTGGAACTGAACCCTGTATGAAAGACTTCTGGACATTGTCTTTAGTGAAGGTATTCTCTAAAACGACAAACGACACCCAACTGTTCATGAAGTCACAGATATCAGTCATAATATTACAACTGAATCCTTAATGGAAGACTTCTGGACGTTGTCTTCAGTTAAAGTATTCTCTAAAATGACAGACGACACCCAACTGTTCATGAAGTCACAGATATTGGTCATAATATTAGAACTTAAACATTAATGCCAGACTTCTGGACGTTGTCTTTAATCAAAGTAGTCTCTAAAACGACAAACGACACCCAACTGTTCATGAAGTCACAGATATCGGTCATAATATTAGAACTGAAACCTTAATGCAAGACTTCTGGACGTTGCCTTCAGTCAATGTATTCTCTAAAATGACAGACGACACCCAACTGTTCATGAAAAAATCACAGATATCGGTCATAATATTAGAATTTAAACCTTAATGCAAAAAGTATTCTATAAAACAACAAACGACACCCAACTGTTTATGAAGTCAAAGATATCGGTCATAATATTGGAACTGAACCCTGTATGGAAGACATCTGGACATTGTCTTTAGTCAAAGTATTCTCTAAAACGACAAACGACACCCAACCGTTCATGAAGTCACAGATATCGGTCATAATGTTGGAACTGCACCCTGTATCGAAGACTTCTGGACGTTGTCTTTACTCGAACAATTCTCTAAAATGACAAACGACACCCAACTGTTCATGAAGTCACAGATATCGGTCATAATATTGGAACTGAACCCTGTATAGAAGGCTTTTGAACGTTGTCTGCAGCCGAAATGTTCTCCAATGCAACAACCCACACCCTACTCTTCATGATGTGACAGATTTGGGTCATGAGGCTGTAATTGGGCCCTGTGCAGAGGGCTTTTGAATGGTAAGCGTATTGGAAATATCCTCTAATGCAAGAAACCGCATCTGGCTCTTAATGATACAACAGGTACTGGTCATAAGAATGGAACCAAGCACTACGTAGAATGCCTCTGGGCATTTTTGTAGTCAAAATATGCTCTAATGCAGCTAACTGTACTTGAAACATTCATGATAAGACAGATATTGGCCATAGGACTGCAACTGAACTCTGTATGGAAAACTTCTGGACGTTGTCTGTAGTTAAAGTATTCCCTAAAATGACAAACCGCACTCAGCTCTTCATAAAGTCACAAATACCGGTCATAATACTGGAATTGAACCCTGTATGGAAGGCAGCCAAAATGTTCTGCAATGTAATAAGGCACACCCCAAACATCATGATGCAACAGATATTAGTGATCAGATTGGAACCGAGCACAGCGTGGAACACTTGCGGATGGTATATTTATTTATTTTGAAATAAGACAGCCCAATGTGAGGCTACTGCAAAAGTGGCGTACATATATACAAAATGAAAGAATTTACACAGTAATATCACAATAACTGTGCCAAGGTAAACAAATATCACTACCCTTGAGTGCACCCCGGCAAGAAATCAGAGAAATAGAACATTATTATAATACAAGTGCCTCCAAAAAGTCAGACACACTGGTATTAGGAATCAAAGCAAGTAGATCAATGCAGTGTTCGATAACTTGATTTCAACGTGTTAGAGAGCACTACAAGTGACTTCTGAGCTGGATGGTGATTGCGGATCAGTGCTGTGTTGAAGGCTTCAGCACTTTGCTGGTAGTTCAAATATCCTTTAACATCTACAAGATCATCTGACACTTCTTGATGAGACAGACATTGGTTTTGAGATTACAGCTAGGCACTGTGGCTTTCACATGTCATCAATTGTCAAAATACCCTATAATGCAATAAAGCATGCCCAAAATTTGCGATGGTACAAATACCGATCATAGGATTGCACCAGAGCACCGTACAGAAGTTTTGGCAAGTTTTTAACAGAGCTAAATTGGATATGCTTATGTGCATGCATATATATAGTCCAAGTAATGCATATAGTAAAAAACTGAACAGAAATGAAGCACTCCTTCAAAACACATAAAAATATTTTATGTTGGAAACCACCGAATAATATCTTCAGCTAATCACACTTTGGAGGAACAGATAAATACATGCACAGTTCTGGAAGGTCTCATAAGTCACATGAGGTACTTTTTGCATTTTTTCTATATAAAGTGCAGTACCATACTAGTGCACCTTCATTCATTCTGTGAATATATAGGGTGATCTTCTCTTCAAACTATTGTGTCATCGTGCAGCTGATTTCAAATCAGGTGCTTCTCACAAGGTTTTCAGTTATCTGTTCAGCTGTAAACAAAACGCGCGTTATATTATGGTAAATTGTAAAACGACGAAGAAGCGCCATTGTATGCCCATAGCTATGAGTATCAGAATAAACTATAAATTAAGAACGTGTGTGTTAGAATGCCTCTAAACAACGTATGTGCTACTGAGCGTGGCAGAGAAGCAGAAGAAGCGAGAAGTGAAATAGCAGGCAATACCAGCAGCACTTAATCATGCAACTTTTTTTTTCGATCACCACAGCAACGCACGCTCGAAATTCTGTCTTGTACGTGAATGGAAATGAGACCGCTGACAGCTCAATGTGTCAGCGTCGCTGGTACCCGACATGAAGTCACATCTCATTGCTACCAACCAGCGCACGCTTGTTATTAGCTTGGCAACACACGAAAACGATTAGCACCGAAGCCAACGTATGTTTCCGCGTCATACCATTCGCGAATACACTTCTATAAGTACGTACGTTTTCACATCACCGAAATGTGTTGGCTAGTGCGAGGTTCGCTTTCAGCGATGATGAATACCGATGTTGAAAACAAACACAGTGCAGATAGAAACTCCTCCGTATGAACTACGCGATGTTTTGGGTGTCGTATATGGTGTCTATGTTGCGACGAAAACTACCGTAGAGTTTTTTCGGCCGAGGTTCCTCGCATGGGCTGGTTCATACGAACTAGACGGTACAGGCCTGCGCTGGATGCAGATGACACCGCTCTGAATTGCCTTCACGGTAGGCGAGGGCTCACGCTCCAACCTTCAAACCTCCGAAGTCTGTTTACACTCGTTTTAGCACAGAATGTCACAGATCAAAACACAACAACACCGACATGCTCCTTTCGCTCGGCCGACGATCGCACTCGAGACCGGCGCTAGCATAGCCGGCCGGCATTCGCTGGATTTGTCGGCGTCGCTCGAACTCGGCACGAAACCGCATCACGCTGGTAGCACTTGCAGTTGTTCATCGTGTCGTTGTCGTTCTGGATTACGAAGCGGTCATTCAGGAACGTTTGGAGTAGTTTTCGTGCTTGCATCTAGCACTCGGCTGTGCCTTCGAAGCGGCGGCCATTAGGCATAACGTTCCCAAGCATCGCGGCCTCTGGTTGGTTGGCGCGCGGCCCCAGGTTGGTTGGCGCCGCTGTACGCGTGGTGACGTAGCGTACGCGTGGCAAAATATCAAGCTCGGCTTGATCCCTCGCGCCTCCTCGTGTATGCCCCTCCGACGCCGACGCCGAGAGGCGCATTTGACGCTTTTGACGCGTAGACGCGAGCATACGTGTGCCAGTGGTTGGCACTTAAGACGATGTCGACCCCTTTCCCGCGCTGTGCGCCCGGCGCGCAGCAATACCGGGCAGCCACGGAGGAAGGCGGGCAGCCAGGGTTGTCTAAACGACGAGACTTTATGGCCCCTTGTGGCGCTCTCAGACCGGCTAGATGCGGTTTAACGCTAGCTCCGACCCTCTGCTGATAACGCGGGCGCTGCTTTTTTTTTCCGGCAGGGATTTGTTGCGTTATACTCGTTCTTTAGCAGTGCATTGGAATCGCAGTGAGCTTTGTGACGGTGCAGTGCGGCCAGCTCGAGCTACTAGTCAGAACGCGCATTTGTAATATTCAGGAGATATGTTTAGCGCCCCTTCACCGACCTAATGTAGTTAATTTTGGTAAAAAAGCTAAGCTGATGCTTTTTGCTTAGCTCTACGGGTCTTTAGGGACTGCACATTCATGGTCACGCAGGCGATATTTTATCAGCACTTTCATTTGGGTAAATACATTGCAACATTGCATGCATCGGCCATCACACAATTCGATGAGAACATATTGCCACGTGCGTACTGCTAGGAAGACGAAGACAACAGAGCATACGCGCATCTGCGAGATTTTATGCAGCAAGCAATAACAAGAAAGAAAAATAACGCTCTGGCACGCAGTAAATAAAAATACTGACCTTGTGCTACTTTCTCAACCTGTTAATTACTACTTCTGTCTTCACGTTGCGGCAGTACATTTGCACTTAGCTTGCAGTCCTTGGAACAAGATCACGGCTGAGAATATTTCAGCAATGCTGTTTTCTCACTACCTAAAAAGTCAAGGCTCTGACCGAAGCACGTTTGCTGGGGAACTTACATAAATTAAAAGAAGGGGATTTACAAAAAAAAACGGAGAGAGAGAGAGAGAGAGAACTAGAGAATGCGTTTCGGCTCCCCTGAGGAGAGCTTTGTTCGCAATTTAGTCCTCAAGGCTCCCGTCATTGTGAGCAAGGCTGCGTCATGGTCACTGAAATGTCCTTATTCTGTATTTTTTCTTTATGGTCGGTGTCCTCTTCCTAATTTACATGACGCACTCTTAAGGACACATGAAAATGAACATTCGCTACAGTAATTAAATAAAACGTGCTTGCTAAAAATACATGAAGTCAATGTTCGTTTTTAAGGGACCTGATGGCCTGCTTACGTGGTGGTTATGGCTAAACAACTGTGCTGTTTTTTTTTTTGCAGGTGGTGGTTGTTTTATTTCCAGCTTTAAAAGCTTCGATCGTATGGGGGACGGCGGGAGAGGGAGTGTTCTATGCATTGCTACACCAATGTGCGCCACATTAGCTTGTTCAGGTTAATCAGTGTACTTTATGAGTGTTGACTAATCACGCAAATGACACAGATGAAAGAAACAGGTACAGGAGAATTTGACCCTTACTCTATTGAACAAGCGTCGCTCCTATTGTATCTTCCATCTTATAGTAGTTTGCGTGCTTTATCGATGAAAACTGCGTTTCGGTCACATTACTTTCTGCTTCGATTCATTACTAGACTCGCAAGCAGCTAGTAGTGGGAGCCTTGCTGGTATCAAGATGGTTAACGTATACTAACAGTATAAGCGAAACGGCCCGAAAATGTCGTGCATTTGTAGCCTTGTAGGCACGTGTGCTCAGTTTTGGGTTCACGTTAAAGAACCCCAGGTGACCGAAATTTCCGCTGCCCTCTACTACAGCGTCTCTCATAATCGTCTGGTGTTTTTGGGTCGTTCAACCCCACATATCAATCAATTACTTGTAGCCTTGCTCATTATACCCCAAATATAAGAGTGTAAATGGGGTGTTTCGAGGGTGTTTTGGTTACGAACACCCCGAATTTCAAAAATGGGGCGTAAAAAGGATGTTCATATGGGTGCTTTTAATGCGTACACCGGTTTTACATTTTTAGGGTGTAAAGTTTTTTAGAGTGATGCATCAATATATTTCACTGTTTTGTTGTTAATATGAGTCTTCCCACCTATATATGTGCCGTTTTGAAATTGGTGGGCTGCCATATCTGCATACTGCTACCACTCATTTTGACAAGGCATGGTGCACACAAGCTAGAAAAGAGGCGGTGTGCTTCGCTTAATAATTCGATTGTGACCATCCTCCTTCGGGTGGCGAGACATACACCATGCATGTTGGGTTATAAACGCTTGTTGCGTGTTCTCACCGGTACTTCGTAAAACGTTTAAGTCCTCGAAGCTCTGTCTTTCGCGTGCAACCTCTGTTGCCAGCATTCATGCACATTCCCGTCGGCGTTCTAGCCTTCCATTCGTACAAGTTTATGCGTTGATGGCGTTACTGAGTCGTCATGAAAATGGAGGCTCTGCAGACTAAACGCTTATATTTGTACTGCGTGTTGTATAGATGAATCTCTCGCACGTAGCATCGTCGTCATTGGACAAACTCCGCTGCTTTCCTCATCGAGGCCACAAATCTAAACAACTGACCTTCATAACAAGTTATTAGTTAAACAATTGTCCTCATACACTATGTCTTCGCAATTAATTATAACTCTTTCAGCAACAGGAATGAAATCGTATGACTTGTCTACGACACTCCACAAATCTTTCTCTACCCAAAGCCGTTCCTGGAAACGCTTCCATTTGCCCTCTTCAATACTAGGTGCCTCAAGTCGAGCTCGACAGATTCTCTTGCTCGTTATGACTTAGTCACTGCACAGATGTAAAAATAATCTTCCAACGAAAGGCTCACATTTCGTGCTTGCTTAGGTGCACCCATGTGGCCCCTAAACAGTGCATATGCACAAGTGGAACGTCGGTTGTCTATCTCATCGTGTCATCTATCCATCTTGCATTCGGAAGCGCGCATGTCGTCACAATTGCTATTCTCAATTACCCCACTTCAGTCGCCACTAATCATAAGGCTTCTCATCTGTTCAAAATTTGACCCAAACAAAATCAATTCGACAATGGCAGAGACGAACACCACCCCAATACAGAACTTCCTTTACAATTTTGTTATAGAAGGATGGGGGCTCGGGACATCAACTGCCCTCATGGTTTGCGAAAACATCGTTGTCTCGGCCACAGTAAAAATTTGTTCACGTAAGCAGCGATATCTCTCCTTCGCCTTTCCACTGACGCTCGCAAGAAAGTGCGGCGTCATAACCGTCAACCAACTAACGCGAGATGAGCCGAAACCTTCGGTCATTATGGTTATGGCCCGTGACCGCCCTTATTTCGTCGTCACTGTTACACCCACCGTCAAAGCTCTTCTGAATTACAAGGCGACAGGGAACGCTAAATTTCGCCTTAGATTATCCGAGTCCTTCCTGGTCGAAGGTCGCAGTCAGCACACCCTGCTTGAATGCGCGGCTAATCGAACGGTTTGGCTGCACATCATATTGCAATCCGTCAATTATTTTTTTTGTCTTCTAACTGCCAGGAGCTTCATTTGCTAAAACAGTGTTACTGTCAGCCATTCACTTGTTTGGCACATGCCGTGCCTTGGTGCAGTAATCATTCCAAAATGAGTTGGTTGTTTCTTGACTCATTGCATTTCCGACGACAAAAGTACGTTAGTTCAGTCGCAATCCTAGCGAGCACCCTAAATTATGCTGGAATGAGTGGCGATGCATGCGTAAGTGAAGTGACACGCTGGTTCAGGTTTCGGGCGACCGACGAATCCGCTCTGTTTGTATACGCTGAAGTAAACAACCTAAGTGCATATACTTGTGGCCTCATTTCAAATGGTAAAAATATCACCTTGATACCGCTTATGGCGCACGCTGATGTATTCGTGAAGGAAGCTGGGCATGCCACTTTGGTCGCATAGTACGTGCAGGTTTCACCTCACGCAAAGTTACACATTCACTGGAAGTGACGATCTTAAAATGTGGTTCCTCGGCCGCTGCAATTCTTAACATAACTACCTGGCATTATTATGTCCTATTATTCCTTCTCTAATTACTGAAAAAGAAAGCCTCATTCATCAACTCGGTACTGTCACCCAGTTCAGCCCAAGCACCTACAAGCCGTCTGTCTTTTCCAAAACACAAACCCGTTTATCGCATGAGATGGACCATCTTCTATTTTAAAGTTCCAAATGCTTACGGCAATTCAAAAAGACAGCCGGCATTCGCTATCCCCTGCGCGACTGTTATAGAAGCTACAATACCGACACAGTAGGCTGCCTTGGCAAACAATCTTCTTTACCGTCGATGGAGTGAAGCCATCAGCTTGCCCCCTTCGGTGAACGTTATCGCATTTTTCTGAGTACTATCTCACCGGTGATAACTTGAATTCCTTGACACGCCCACCTGACCTCCATTTGCCGTAAATGGGATATTGCGCAAAATTATCGAAATAAACGTAATACTGGGAGTCGTTCATCATCACAGCTCCACTCACAATAGTACAGTTCCTTCGTAGCATGAGGCAAAATTAGTAAATTTTTTATCTTCAGCAAGTCGTGTCGCAGCCTCAAGCAAACACAACATACGCTACTAGTGACGACGGCCGAAAAAAAAAGCATCCGGTTTTCGTTGTGCGTGGTTCTTGCGATGCGCAAAGCGAAGGCACCAAAACCCACATTTGCCAGTCAGCGTTAACACTAAAGCTCGGGCAAATGGCACTTGTCCAAGTTACCACTCATCGTATCCGCGTTAGCGAATCCCCTAACGTAGAGAAGAAACAAGAGGAACATTGAATTATTTTAACTAGGCCGACTAACGCCCCTTAATAACAAGAGGAACATTGAATTATTTTAACTAGGCCGACAAACGCTCTTAATAACAAACAGACAGGCCTTACCTCGCAGCGTTCGTGACGGTCGGCTTACAGATACCTCTGTCGCTGCTGTGCGCATCACTGTGCGAGCGGAACTGGCTCAAGCGGTTATCAACAGCGATCAATTCGTCGGGCCAGCCTGGCATGATGCATCGCGTAATCGGTGACGAGCATATGCTCGTCAACGATTACGAGGTACATGCGCACGAGTGCACCGAAGCGCATGCACATGAGTGCATGGCCAGAAGAATACGGCTGTGGCCGATGACGTAGTGTTACAAATCGCCATACGACGTGTTTCTGCTCCCTTTGAGACAAATCGTGCCGAATGTGGACCACATTCATGGCGACGCCTTGACGCAAGATCGTGGACCATCCCATTTGTGCAGGAAGGCCACAACGAGCGCAACCCCAATGTGCAAGAAGGAGCGTTCGAGCACATTCAACATTTCTACTGGTGAAAAAAAAATCAAGGAAGAAAAAATCTGGCAAAAAAATCACAGCATATTCACGGAGTGAATGCTGATAAGTGGGTCGAAGCATCCATTCATCTGTCTCTCTGTCTGCCCGTCTGTGCGTGTGTCTCTGTCTGTCTTTACGTGTCCCGGTCTGTTCATGTGTGTCTCTCCGTCTGTACGTGTGTCTGTCCGTCCGTCTTTCTGTCTGTCCCTCTGTGCGTCCATCTGTCCGTTTGGCTGGTTACGCCTGACGCAGGACAAGGTTAGACTAACAGGAGCTTCGCCCGTAAAAGGCGACGCGATATCCGTTACCAGAATGTCCCAGGTTTGTTTGGGAGACCAAACGTCGTTATGAAGGATAACTAATTTAGACACTAATGAAATATGTGCAGGTCGCCGAGGTGGTCTAGTGGCTAAACAGCCGGCTGCGGACCGACATGTCGTGAGATGGAATCGCGCTAATGACAGCCGCATTTTCGAAAGAGGCAAAAATGCTTGACTCTCGTGCTCTTATATTTTAGGTGCTTGTTAAATAACGCCAGGAGGTCGAAATCTCCACAGTCTTCCACTACCACGTCTCTCTTTATGACAACTTTATTTTGGGTAATTAAAACACAACAATTATTATTATATGTGCACAAACATTCAATGCTCACATTCGTCACTATCGCAAAACGCTGGTGTTTGTGGGAAAGTGTGCGTACGTGCGTGCATGTATTTTTGTGCACGTTTGGAATGCATCCTGTGCGTGGGTTGTTAACACAAAATAAGCTCGCAAAAAAAAAACAATTTCTGGCGGAGCTTGTTGTTTGGCGCGCGTGAAATACAAACCCATGCCTGCTGTGAAAGTTCAACAGGCAAGGTGTCACGCTGCTAAGCACGAGGGCGTGGATTTCACAAGTGTCGTTTGTTGAGCTCAGCGCGCACGCCCACATTCAAAGTATTCTTTCCTCGCACTTTCTTTTAGGCATCGCTTCATCTGTGCTTCTTTAGTCAATGCACTTATCAGTATGTTAAGCGTAACATGCGTTGCTTGTTTTTTTTACTTTGATTGCCGTATTCTTTTATTAGCGCTCTTGTGATATGTGATACGTGAAAACTTTTTTGTTATTGGTAGCGAACTTCAGGTGCACAGGCTTTTCTCAGGCGTTGTTGATTGATATGCGAAGTTTAACGTCCAGAAACCACGATATGAATTTGAGAGACGCCGTAGTAGAAGGCTTCAGAAATTACGACCACCTGGGGCTCTTTACATGCACCAAAATCAGAGCACATGGACCTACAACATGTCCGCCTCCATCGGAAATGCAGCCGCCGCAGCCGGTATTCAATCCCGCGACCTGCGGGTCAGCAGCCGAGTACTATAGCTACTGGACCACGACGGCGGGCCTTTTCTCGGGCCTATTTAATGCCTTTTTCCTGGGTTACTTTTTGTTTTATTCCAAGAAATAAAATATACTACTACTACTACTACTACTACTACTACTACTACTACTACTACTACTACAAATAGTGATAATGGTTGGGGCTCTCCGTCCCAAAAGCACGATTAGTTTATCAAATAGAAGCTCTTATATCAACTGACTTCTGAAATTTTGAGCAGACTAGATAGCTTTATTCACCTGAACAAAGCAATTTGGAAAATTTGTGCTGCATTTTAACACAATTTTATTACTACTTCATGAGTATTTATTCGAGTAGGCATGAAACTTAGATACGGTAGGTGCCTTGCATTATCTAAGTCAAAACATTCTGCGACCAACCCATATCGTGACTTTCTATTGACCTCTCCGCTCTGAAGGCGAAACATATGTAATCAACGTTAATAAATAATGAGCAGTTATAGAACGAAGAAAAACTGCTGATTCTTATTGACTGCGGAATTTAGCGAATAGGGCTAGTTTGCCTCATTTCTGGCCAATCCCTGCGAGTTGCTATGCTTCAATGTAAAGGTCATCATCATCACCATCACCTTTTTCTCTTAGAGCTTCTCGGTAAATGAATCCATTGTGACGGTATCATTACAAATCAGAACGTTATCAAAGGCACGTGGAAGGAGTCAAATCATTGTTTCTATTCTACGCACTTCTGGTTGACAAGTATATACGCTTGAATATTTTTACCCCGTGCTTTCGGTTTTACCAGTTTTCATCAAACGTGTTTTAAAAAATAGAACTGGCACGTAATCGACTGTTTGAATTACAGTTAAAAGTTATACTTCACGCATGCATTTGATAGTGGAGCATATGTTTAATTAGGGTGAAGACCAATTGGGTATCAATATATAATGAAAATTGATCGATTGAGCAGGAACGAATGCGGTGCCTCGCGGAGCATATTTCAACAGCAAGTTTTTTTTCTTTTTCCTACGTTGCTCCTAGTATTCGCTTCAGCAGTGTAAAGAAACTTGGGCTTCCACAAGACGGCTTTCCGCTTTCCCATAGTGAGTTCCCAGTCCTCTAAATTGTTAACCACTTTTCTAAACACATTCCAAGGGGCTGTTCAGGGATCTAGTGCATGCCGAAGTAATTCATTCCTCCAGTTGTTCTCGATAGGGGGGAGGAGGGGTGTTGAAGCCCTTGTGAATGCTTGAGCGCATGTTTGTATGTGTTCACGTGTATTGTCACGCATGCTTCTTCCTCTGTTTTATGGGACGGGTCCGTAACGTAAACAATGTAGCGATATCGGTGGGTTCGCAGAGCTTCGTCATAAAACAGCGCAAGTCCACGAAGATGAAAAAGAAACAAACGACAAGAGCGCTAACTATCGATCGAAATTTTTAATCAACACAGCATAATATATCAATTTATCAGATTGTCTCATAATGAAACATATGCGTGGCTAAGGTACAGACTAGTGCCAATACAATATAATTGCTGCTTAACGAGTTGATTCATACTTCCGAGAAAACAATGGTGGCGGGCAAGCTAGTCAAAGGCAGTGCCTTCTGCGCTCTCGTATAATTTTCGCGTAACCATATTTTTTTTGCTAGCAATAGTATACTAAATAAAAGCAAATGTAGTCGATAATGGCTGCCTTGCTTGCTTGGTCGCTTGTTCATATATGTCTTGGCACGTACCCGCCACCGTGGAATGGCCAATAAACCGGCCAATGGCTGCCACAATAGCGGGCTGAAACCAGTCTCTCCACACTTTGTAGTAGTCTTGCCCAGACCGGGACCTTAGTATGAACACAACTCCACTACTGCCTTGTGAGACTGTATAGGCAATCATCACCATCGCCTGTAAATGCTTGCTTTCTCCATGTAAGGTTTCGATTATTTCTGGCATGGTGGGTACCTTATACATATGTACTCATACAACTTGCCCCAAGAGAGTCTACAAGGAGCTGTAAAAAGGTCACTATTCCAGTTGTCGCTGTGATGGTGCTGCCTAATCCGCGCAGGCCTGGCAATATTTTTTGTGAACAGACCAAAATGACATCTGTTTACTAGCAAACATTCCTTCTTCTCACTTCCAAGTTTTCTGTACTCCTGGATGAGTTTCCGAGCAAGCACTCTGCCAGAATTCAGCAAAGTGTTAGCATAATTAGCAAACTTCAAAAGAAACACAAAAACAGTTCTAGACACATTGTTTGCTTTTTAGTACCCTTATAGGGGCGCCTAATAGGTTTCGGAATGACAGTGGGCAGAAGTGAAGGGAGTAAAATCAATTATAGTTGTGTGCGAAAGAGTTGGAGATAAAGTTTAATTAAGCGCCAAACTTTACCCGCTTTGATATTTCTCTTTGCTCTATATCGAGGGTGACGTAGCGTAAAAGAATAGGCTTCCCGATGCGCTAGTCTTTTGAACGCACAGCGAGTCGATCAGTTGATAATGCGCAGCTAAGCACTGTGTTTGAAATTTCGCGCGGTAATTCGTTCCTGGCTCGACGTTTTCTTGGCGTTCTTTGAAGTTCACAGCTGTGTTTCAAGAACGTCAGCGCTAAGTGTGAACGTGAGAAAATCGCTAGAGTTCTGCAACCATTGTGTAATTACCATGACAGGTTCAAGCTACAATTACTTGTGCGGCTTTATAAACTGTATAGTCAGTATCAGACTCAGGCTTAACACAGTAAAAGTTCTACATACTAATACTCAAGTTAATTTAAATCAAGCCCATGACTTCGTATTACATCCTAACTTTCAAGTGGCACTTGCCAACAACTAGTCGAAAAAAAGGCATAAAGATGTGTGCCGTAGAGCATTGATTTTTTAAAATACTATTTTGTCTCACGAAAAGATTGGCACATCCCACGTACCTTGGGAATCGACGTTTCGCGAAGCATGCAGTTGGAAGGACGTTAGCTATACGCACAACACGCAGTCATGCACTACCAGTATGAGCTGTGGTAGGACGGAAAAGTTTCATTATCACGTGATTGTGCTTACGTGCGCACAAATTGTGAATACGAGTGCATCTGTAAGGTATCTGTAACTTCCCTAAGTCGACGGGCGAATAATAGGTGCGTCCAGCTGTCTGTTGACACCTCATTAACTTGGGCAAATCACTGTGAAATGCCAGCATCACAACCAAAATTATAGCTATTCCTATTATCACCCGTTAATGTGGAGATGAGGAGCCTATGTATACATAATTATGGTGTACAGTCTAGTTGACTAAAATTGTACATATTTGTTATGAAGAAGTGGTCAATGACACATCCGTTCCTTGTCGTGGGCGCGAGATCTTCGGAGAATCTCTCTGCACAGAAAGCGTCTTTCATGTATTGTGCGAACCAGGTGTAGTTGTGTTTTCAATTATGTACTTTTCAGCCGCCAGTGATTACAAGCGGTAGGCGGATATGTAGCGTTGTGCCAGCGAGGACAGCGGAGTTGGACACTGCTAGATAAGTGGGCTTCAGTAGATGGCATTTCACTTCAGTTGTCGTTAACCCGACGTGACGAGGGTATGACAGGAGTAAGTGTGTATTGTTTATAGGATTAGATGGCCAGTACTGCAACCACAATAGGTGTTTCACGAACATTAGTGTCTACCTTAAACTCAGTACCGAGGCCCATTATGGCTCTCTGGTAGAATACTTAAATGCCACGCAAAATGATGTCGCTGGGTTTCTGCTGGGACCTAGCATTTTATTCGATGCGTTCGTTGGGTCAACGCTACCGGTGCCAGCGTTTAAGGGTGAAGATCGAAAGTGCCGTCCAAGTTGGCCCCCATCACGCTGTATAAAACACAACCGAACGCAAACACTTGCACGACAAAAAAATCACAGCATATTTACGGAATGAATGATAATGAGTGGGGCAAAGCGTCTGTCACTCCGTCCGTATGTTCGCCCGCTCTTGTGTTCATCCATGTGTCTATCCATCCATCCAGCCGTCCGTGCGTCAGCCCATCCGTACGTTCGTGCGTCCATTCGTGCATCTGTTTGTGCGTGCATCCATTCGTCCGCCTGTCTGTGTGTCTGTGAGTCCATCTATCCATCCGCGCATCCATCCGTCCATCTAGTCAACACTTCATGTCCCGCCATGTCGCTTCTTTTTGTCATATATTTATAATTTAGAAGTACCGCCATCCAGCGGACAATCCAAAGGCTAAACGACAGTATGTACCAATTTTTGCTGTCAGCGCTTTGTTAACACCGAGAGCGTGATAACGACGCCATGCTACGTTTAAGGGGTGAAGCTCCCTAACGCGTGGTTCTGTACAACCTCCGATGTTGTACGTAGCCACCGGTGGAACAAACTCGCTTCGAGCGTCCATCCAAAGAACAGCTATAGTGATCTAGGGTATGTGCCAAAGGGGATGCGAAATTGCGATACTTCAGGTGTTCAGTAGATGGACGCTCGGACGGACGCGTGGACGGACGAACAGAGGGACTATCACACGGAGGGATGGACGGATGCACGCGTGGAGTCCTACATAGCTGCGGCAAGATCTTCATAGGTCATGCGGGACGTCGCGCAATTGACAAATTGACGGAGCTTGCTTGTAGTTTGGACGAATGTGATCATGCGCGTTTTCCTGTGCTCTGTGAAATCCGCAGATGGGTGGCTTCGTTTGAAAAAATGGTTATTCTTGGAAAGAGTACCAAACAAGCAGCTAAAGAACTCTTGGAAGCTTTTTATATAAAAATGAAAGGGCTCAATTGTATCAGGGATACACTTATAATGTTGTATTTCCCAGAAGTTCCGTTTTTCAATCGCTTATTGCCTTGACCATGGCGCTGTATGACGTTTGTTGGCTGTGCATGCATGCGAGACAGACAGACAGACAGGCAGGCAGGCAGGCAGGCAGATATATATATATATATATATATATATATATATATATATATATATATATATATATATATATATATATATATATGGATAGATAGATAGATAGATAGATAGATAGATAGATAGATAGATAGATAGATAGATAGATAGATAGATAGATAGATAGATAGATAGATAGATAGATAGATAGATAGATAGATAGTAAAGGGGGTGCTTGCAGTGGGCAAGCAAATGCTTCGCATTTAATAGCGTTAATATTCATGCGCCTGGCTCTCCTACTTAAGAAGAGCGCCGCTGCGGTTTGAAATAATCGGAGCATTGAGCGTGTGGGAAAAAATGCACAAGGACGAATCGGTAGCACTTTCACGCCTCACGTTTCGTCACGTAGATCGGATACGAAAAGCCGAAACACTGTTGTTACGCCCGTACTAGGGCTACAAATATTCTGATTGTGCTTCAGAACACTACAAAAGAACGGCAAAGGTGGGTAGCGAGTCCCACTTTGAGATATGCGCCATCGTTTGTCTCGAGCCTTCAGTGAGGTGAATGGCTCTCTGAAAGAGTAATCGTTTGCTATGTGTACATGTAGCAACTGAAGTTCTTACTATACGGGGTGAGAAAGACGCCCCGTTTCGTGAAAAAG
This sequence comes from Rhipicephalus microplus, assembly GCF_043290135.1. NCBI lineage: Eukaryota > Metazoa > Arthropoda > Arachnida > Ixodida > Ixodidae > Rhipicephalus > Rhipicephalus microplus. The sequence continues at coordinate 119,106,497 of NC_134704.1, forward strand.
AACCTGAGCTAAAATCCACCATCACAAAGGCCTAAGTTCGCTCAGTGATGCCCACGCACCGCCGTTATATGTACAGTATAAAGCCCCTTGAATGACGGACTTCCGGCACATCCTCATCCACGATATCTTTACCGAGTTCACAAAGCCCACTTGATTTGAAGTCAGACTGTAAACTTACAGCGATAGTTTAAGCTGTGCAATGTAAAAAAGCCGGAAGCAATTCACATCAATGTCACAAAAAACAAACATTGAATGTTTGCACGTGAATAGACGGTCGTGTACAGAATCCACTAAGTTTGTTTTGCTCTTAGAAGTTTTTATTTGTTTACTTACAATACTGCTACCCTCTATCGAGAGAGTGGCAGTTCGGCAGTACAATGACTATTCACAAAAAATAACAAAAAGAAACGTAGTTCGCAGCAAACAATTACAAGCATAACAAGAGGACATGAATATCCTCCATACAATCGAAGAATGCAGGAGTTGAATATAACTAATGCTGAGCCTAGGCTTCCGCTATGCTTGAATAGAATACGCGTAACTATGAACGTTCCCTCCTTGTCACAATAAATGCGTTTTTCCAATAACCCAATGAAAGCCAATACTGAAACAGTTTGTTGAGGAGTCAGGTGTTCGATTTTTTATATTAAATCGAACTGTTCGCACTAAATTTCTGAATAAGTTAGCTCGAAAATTAAAATACAATAGTTATATCCTGAGGCACAGATAATTGGCATCCTCCACTGCAAATAAGGCCGAACCTTTACGAAAACCTCTGGATTACGAAAATTATCGTGACTGTTTTAGGGCCTTCACGATGTTGAAGAGCGAGAATATACACTTATTGCAACCAGACAAAAAGTGAAATGTAGACATTTTTTTTTACGGAAAAACTCTAACATAAAACAACGTCGTGCGTGGCTTAATCGCTTACACACTCTGCGTTGTCTTTGATCTTTTAATTGCCTAAACTTAAAAGTTGTCACTTCGCAGGAAAATGAGAAATCTGCCGCAGCCTTGGGGCACTTCTAGTGCAATGTGAAAATGGGGTATAAACGCGCAACATTATCATTTGTTCAAATTATTAGGCGTTGCTGGTCGTTACAGTTTTCATTAGAGTGATGAGTACGCAGCCCAAACGGCTTCGAGTGATACGCTGAATTTTTATGTTTTCCCTTTCCGAGCTTGCGTTCCCAAGTTTTCACGCTGCAATTTATTTCCAATGGGTGGCTGTTTCCGCCATTGCGTTGAAGAATTCATGTTTGCCGAACGAAGGCTCTCGCGTTTCATATCTGTAGCAGTATGCTGCAGTTACATTTTATTCGGGCCGTGCACATTGTCTTTGCAGTCGAATTTTTCGCTCACATGAACGGCAACACTCGGCTATAAGTGGGCCTCTCACTGTCGGTGCACTCCTCATAACAGCAAGGTCACATCAAAACTTCCGAGCCATACAGTAAAGTGCGGGACCATTTACATTACAGGTACATAGAAATGAGACAGCACGCCAGAATAATGCAACAGTTAAAGTAAAAAAGTTCAGAAATGGTGATTGGGAAAAACTAGTTTGTATCTATGATACCCTAAAAAAAGTTACACATTAATTCCCTACACGGGCAACCAAGGTGGGATGCGAAAGCATCGAGTTTCCGTTTCTTTTATGCTACTTATATGACGGTGGTTGTCGAGGCATTTCAATTACCACTTGCTAACGCTGACGTTTACGTTTTGCTTCTATGATTTCTAGTGGTGGCGCTGCCGCTACAACTAGCGGAGACGTTGACGTTGTTCACGGTGGAGGGGGAGACTTGGAGCATGCGCAGTACGGGTGCGGCCACAGCAGAACGGACACCACCCCAAGCGTAAGATGATTTTGCATCTAAATAATATAAATACTTGAAACACATTTTACGAACCCAATGTTTTCCTTCTTGAAATGCCACAATCCGCGTGTATACTGCAAGCTCACAAATGTTCGTACAGCAGCACCCTCCTACGTACTATTATGGTATAATGAATCATCAGTTATATGCGCTTCGAAATCCCGTCAGTTTTAAAGTGATTGCGTTGTAGCTAGAAGCAAAAAGAAACATAAAAAGTCCTGATTGATCACGTATGAAAATCATGAATACAAACCAACTATCGAGTGTTTTGACGGTTGTAAGCTGTGGTGCTTCTTTATCTTTATTCAACTAAAGCTATTCCTCAGTGTGAGTTGCATTAGCGGAAGCTTATATAATTTAGTTACTGAGAAAACAAACAAACACGCTATAAAAACTTGCGAATTCTCTCGGAGAAAAGAAACAGTAAATATAAACGCTGTTAGCTCCAGTTAGCGTTCTTTATGTGCATCCTGAAGATTGTCCACCGCCGAAACAGCAAATTTTTTATTTCACAATTGTACAGACCCATACAGGCATCCTCCCAACGGTAATTTTAAAGTGGTCTTAAGCACCTTTAATGAAATTTGCGCTATTTTTTACTCGGATATTGAAAGGACAATGTAATGGACCACTTTAGCAAGAATTTCGTTCTTTCCTAACATGCCATCATTTGAAATAGACATATTTTGCATGCCCTCTCTAACATTAAAGTAGACGGGTGCTTATTTCACGATCTCCACTCATGGTGTGTTTAGTTTCGGTAGCCTTCTGCTGTTCGTCGGGGCAACATGCTGACAATATAATCATATGCTTTGTGTTCGGACCATCAGGCCATACTTATTTTAGAAACAGAGGCGCGCGTATTCTTTCGCAATATAACTTAACATAACAAGAAAACCCCGCAGCACAAACTAAAACAAACAGTTACTGCAAGGATCTTATCTCTGCGGGAAATGGTTTCCGCAATGCGCGAGACAGTGTAAGTGTGAACACGGAGTGCAGCGAGACGTGCCCCGCTCTATCGTTCATCACCCGGACGCATTATGCCTAATCACTGAGTGGCACGACCCAGCAATCAACTTGATTACAGATGATTGTTAGGAGGTTTCGTCTAAGCCGAAAGCATTGGTACAATTTATCGAAGACAATGTGAGGTTAGCGACCACTTGCGACTCATCTGAAGCTACGTGCAGTATGGTACAGGAGTTGCGTTTGTTAAACGCTGATAACGCATTTGCCCTGAACGTCACCCCGCGAAGCACGACCTTCCAGTCTATAACAAAACTTGTGCATTGCGTATGCCAAAATTTTATTACAGGTGTCTTGGTAATTTGGCGTACATGGTGATAAAATTATTAGCAGAGTGTAAATCATGTGTACTTTGGGCACAACATTCACGGCTAATACAGTGTGGCAGTGTGTAGTTATTTCCGCGTGAAATGATACTACAACTAAGATGCGTAGCCAAATAAACTAAGCTATAAGTAAGTTATTTCACATTACTCAGCCCAGTGATCACAAGGATTACGTAAGCTGGTGCTTATTTTGAATCGCCAGAATATTCTGCGGATCCCTTCTAAGCAGGCGACAAACTTTGTCTCCTATGCTGTAGGTAAAAAACAAATATTTATTATTAAATATTTAAAATAATAAATCCACAAAAAAAGCTTTCTAGCGCATATGAGAATGTTGCAGATGGTTTTTTGTAAATGGTAGGCTCGTTCGACGCACGCACTAAGTGGGTGCCTACAGAAAATTCTTGTCCTAAGTTAACTCAAATGCCACTTCTAAGTGATCTTCCCAATACCAGTTATTATTGAATAGATATTTATTTTTGTATGAAATGCCAGTGAATCATTTTTGTTTTAAATCAAACTACGTTTGAAATGCCTCATTGTTTGTGTGTTAAAATCAGTAAAAGAAATAAAATGCCCTACTTGCCTATACAATCTCAGTAAAAAAAAATTAAACATAGCTCGAACGTGATGTAGTTCACAATAGTAAAACAGGAGGAGCTGACCATCTGAATTGAAGTTGGACTTCACGTTCACTGAACATGCGGCTTGATGAGGTCATTTTTACATGTTGTTGCACACTGCAACGAGTTTAGGCAGTCACATTGTACTTTGACTGGCACAAACAGGAACTTTGGTCATTTTGTGTTTTTGTGCATTGGCTTGAGGAACCTTACCTACGACAGTTCAGTGCAGCCAAAACACCGTCCGTTAATGGTCGGGCCGTTAACCTTACCTGGTTTGGCGCTACTCTTCCAAACCAACGCTGATGGTATGTGAGAGCGGCGTGCAAAGTGGCAGTTAGGACCACGACCGGTAATCTTTGGGTAACTTTGAACACGTGTGCTTTAGTGTGTCTCATCGCGTAATGGTAAGAATTACGTTTATCAACACATTAGTATTAGGCATGGTGTGGAGGAAGAAATGCTGGAAAATGTTGTATGTCTATAACAAGCATCAATTATTAACACGTAAGTGTCGTTTTGAGAAACTTTGTACATGTGTAGGATTACGTTTCTGGTAATAACATAATTCAGAATGTCAGAATAACCGTTTCATCGTCACACTGATGTGTGACGACGGAAGTGATTGAGTAGAGCACCCCTTTTTATGTATTCCAAGTTGTTGTTGACACAAGGGATGAGGACATGAAATGAGAGAATAAATTCTTTGCCATAATACTTTTTCCACATAATGTGAACATAAAAACATGCAAAACTATTTCGCTATCTCAGTTCAATCAGTTTCTTGCCCAGGTGGCTCCAATACAATTGAAGTGAATTGCCTGAAACAGCAACAAAGTCTGATTTTATATCTCGTACCAAAATCAAAGAGCTGGGAATGAATATGCAAGGGCGAGGTTAGACTGCGGGATCGTTAAAAATAGCAATCTGTGGCTGTTAAAATCTTTTCGTGAGCACACTCTTGTGGTTGGTAGAGCAGTGAAAGTTAGCATAAAGTTAGGAAGCACTCTCAATATTTTAAGGCGTAATTTACGGCATTCACGGCACCCTGCGTGCTAGCTGCAGCAGTTAGCAAAGATTTCGAAGTTTATTGTTACTAAGCAGCCATAAAAGTGAAGTTAGCATTGTACTATGATTGACGTGAAAGTTCCATTACATCTGCGTCGTAGGTTTGACGTGTGGTGTTTATGGCTTTGTTATAACATTATGTAGCCTCCAGTACAACCACAGTTGAAGTTGCACTGACGTTCACCTGCACGTTGCCTCTCTTGAGAGCAGTGTTATTATCTCGCATGGCTCTGTGGTAGAAGAGCTGAATACCACGCAGAATGCTTGGGTTCGATTGCGGCTGAAATCTTAATTTTTACAGTGATTGCCGTTATGAGATCACAGGGGTCGCGAGCGCCGTAATTTTCTGTCGCCTCCACCAGTGTCCGTAACCACTATCGCGCGAAATAAGAAAAAGAAAAGTGAATGCCAAATTTTATGGACCCAAAGGGAATCGAACCCGAGTTTTATGCGTGCCAGCACAATATTCTACCAGACAGACACGGCGATGTTTGAAATTTCGTCGTAAACTGGCCTTAGGCAGACTTGACGTCGGGAAGAAATGGTGTTGATATGAGCAATAAAACGTTTCATAGCATAAAAGTAACAACCTGACGTCAAACAATCTGAATTGCGTAACGAGTGTCACTGAATTCTCCAACCTATTACAAAAATTTCAGGCATAAATTTTCAACTACGTCAGTCATTGTATAAGATTGCACGAATTTCTGGCAAGTATGTAGCGGGTAGGAGGCTTCTCCGAAAAATGACGAAGGATGGAATATTGAGTGCTTTCCTGCCACTATAATATTACAATGACTCATGGCATAGTGAGTTCTTTGCATAGCTTGTAGCAATTACTCAGAGAGTGTTTAACATACGCTAAAGGCCACTGTTCAAGTTTTTGCTCTGACCGCGCGGTGCGTTCCCCGCAGGCGTAGCGTTTTTTTTTTTTTACCATGAAAGTGTTTTGTGCCGGGGTCCACAAAGGCTTTGCTGACGTATTTCCGTCACGTATATTCGTCATGGTATGAACAGTAGAGACGCTAGCGCTAAAGAAATCAGTTCTGTTCTAGTCTTCAGGAAGACAAGTTCGCTTGTGGAAAGTTCGGCTCGACACAACCTGTTTACGTGTTTTTCATCGCAAACTTTCATCTTCCCTTTCTACCGTGTTTTTTTTTTTTTAGATTGCGCTAAAGCGTTCGGCACTGTTTCACGTACTCTCTTACTTTTGAAAGGAAGCAAGCTTAGTATAGATCCTTATTTTTAGACTGCATTCACTGTTTTTAACCAACAGTCTACAGAACGTTAACACAGTAATAATAATAACTTTCAAACAATTACTGTTACACTAGACTTTATCTGTAAGTTCTGTATTGGCCACATTACTTTTCCTTATTCATATATTGATTTAATTCTTGGTATGAAACCAAGCATAAAGTTTTTCGCTGATGATTGCGTGTATTATCCTGCCCTATATAACCCAGATGAGGTTTCTACTTTTCAAATTCTGACATTCGCACTGTTTTCGAGTGATGCGATAAGTGACTCGTGAAAGTAAACAATAATAATTGTGGATTTATGACATGAATGCATCAAAACAGAGGTATTGAAGACTTTCCCTCTAATCTTAATAGATCCGCTCTTAACATTTTTACAGGTTACTATTACTTTTGTGGGTATATAACTTACAACCATTCTTGGAATGTGCACGTTGGACTTCTAAATAATTGACACCAATTGCGTAATTGGATTTTGGAACCGTTATTTTTCAGTCATTTTCCAGATTTAAAACACAAATTGCTCGTGAGATCCACATTTAAATACGCTTATTCTATTTCGGATCCACCTAGCTCCGAACTAACTGCAGCCCTTGAATCCTTTGAGAAGCGCGCAGCTGGTTTTGTCATCTCTAATTGCTCCCGCTTTCTGATAAGAGTTCCTTCTATGAAAGCTATTTTAAGTGCACCATCGCTTAAGTCACGCCACAATTACTTCCGGTGAAGCCTATATTTTACAAAGTTTTCACACAAACTCAACACAAAATATAATTGTTTCTTTCTCCCCAAGGTTACTTATCTCCATGGTTCGATCATGATATTAAACGTCTGATTCCCTTATGCCCCCATAACACTTCATACTTCGTATTTTTTTTCGTTTTTTGCCACAAACAAGTAGGGACTAGAGCCACCTTCCACTGTCCGTTTTAGCAACACAGGAACTTGCCACCTACAAAATTGTTAGATGATGTACTGCTATACCATTCATCCTTGCGATATTAGTGCCTTCACGACTTAAGAGAAAGAAAATAAATAAATATATAAATAAATACTTTTTCATCTTGAAATGAACTATATGGTTATGCCTGTTTTTTCTTTTTTTATTCTAATGAAGTACCACATTCTGAGAGCCGAAAAGCGCATGCTTGCTAAATATATATCAGAAAAAAATAAATAATCGCAACTAACGAAGACAACACCTATATTAGCTGCCATGCGTTGTGTGCTTGTTCCTTCTGTAGCTTAACGAAATAATACGGTATGTGACGACGACGTATTTAGTTGTAAAAGATTGCGAAAAAAGAAAAAAAATATCACAGAATGTGACACGTGACAAATGCCATAGCCATTGCGAAAGCCTGACTTGCTCAAGAATAACGTACACCCTTATCAATGTTTGAATAACAGTCGCCCAACTCTCTTGTGATCTGAGAAGTCTAGCTCTTTGGAGTAACGCCCACCACCTTTCACAGTATCATTCAGCTGTGCCGTATTCTGTGCCCTGCATCATACAGCGGCAAAACAAGGAGATGACGTGTTGGTCGTGAAAAGGATGGCTTTCTGCATTCCATTCCTAATGACAGCGGGGTCAGCAATGCCATAGCGGGACCATATATGTAAAAAAATAAAAAAAGAGCACATCACTCTGCGTCGTCTGATATAGGGTATAAGTCTGGAGTGCTCCCTCGCATTTGCGTGCAGTTCCAGGCCATTGTAAGCCTTTAAAGCTGCACGGGAAAAGCCATAGGTTCTATCTTTTGCATCGTCATTTATTTTGCTGCTTTTCTCTTTCATATATTGATATGTCAATTCCTTTGACCTTTCTAATACCGTCGGATTTATGGGGCTAATGTATCATTGTTTTTCATTAACGGACCCGCTCTGACTGAACTTTTTTTTCTTAAGGGCTGAGTGTGAAACATCTTTGTCAACACACATTACTTCTCGTTCTACATTAAATACGTAGTCAACTTACTTGCCCCTAATCTCGTTTATTCACTTGTGAGATGCAACCACGCGTCTTTGTTTTACGTTGCTTTTGTCTTTCGGCTGCTCAACAGTGTATCTTTTTTTCTAAATGTCATGAAACCAAGTTAGAAATAAATATTTTGTATGATTACGATAGTGACTGGTGCCATTTAAAAACAGAACAGTATGGCCAAATAATTTGTAACTAAATAGAAGACGGCACTTAACGACCTATTGGCATCTTGAACAAAGTACGGAAGTGCGTCAGGAAGATAGAAGGGATGTGTCGTGTAGGAAATATAACTTTTCGGCAGCATACCAGAGCTGTGGCTCTCACAGCATTCTTGTGTACTTTGAATTTCAAAGTGCCTCCCGAAACGCAATATTCTAAGTGATGGTAATCACTTTCGACTCTACGATTACAGCTTGTTCCACGCATACAAATGAGAAATTTTTTCAAACATTTATTCTGCAAAATATTTCGTCACCAGACATAATGACTATCAAAGAGTGAATCATTTCTGCCACTTCTTTAAGAGTAGCTCACAAATATTGTTATTTAGTCTATCGAAATCACCTAAAATCAGGTGAGTCATCCAGCAAAGGGGCATGATTTACTATTTTCTAATTAGGTCCCTATCTATTTTCAAATAAAAGAACACTGAGTGTTCACTTGTGTTTAGAAAAAAGTTGTTAACGGTTTGGAGTACTTGACACTTCACACATTCCATTACATTTGTGAAGTACCAAGTACCAGAGTACTCGGTACTTCACACATGTAATTCACACATTCGCTGCTTGTGTGGTTTCTCGCTTGAATGGCAATAGCATATGGTTGCACTAAACAGCACTCTAAAAGCACCTGGTTACACGATATTCCATTTCCGTCCACGTTGGCTTTGTGAAACAGGCAAACGATAGTCTAAAGTTGCCCCCTGGCTGGTGCAAGTTAATCAGCAAACATATATATTTGACGTTGTGCATAATACATTAATAGGTAAGCTGTATGGACACACTACCTCTGAAGCATACGAAACACGCATCGACGCCACTACAAGAAGAGCTTTAGAGCACGAAACAAACTTTTAATGTATTCAGAGTGACAGGCATGCCACATTTACCGAGCAAAATCTAAATTTATCGGCAACAAGTGATTGCTATAATAGATGATCCAGCGCTTCACGCTGTTGCGGTGTGTCAGCTTATAATTTTTTTTTGCTCGCAACATGCTGCGTGAAATTGTTGCCAGAGTAAAAAGGGCAAACTTTTAAGTAAACACGCGTTGTGGAGTGCTTACAAAAGGATGGAGAAAAATAAGAGTAATGCATTCTACGTGGCTTCGCTTCGACAGGGATTCCGCTGACCTCTCTGACGCCTCGCATGTGACATTTTACCTCACGGTGATTCGCTCTTATAGGCTTCCTCTACGAGCAACATAAGAAAGAATAGCAGAAACGAAAGACTGATTTTGTGGGAGCCGGCAGGCTCCCACAAAATCTCCCGTGACTCCCGTGAGGCAAAGTCAATTCTGCTAAGCTTCCTTTCTACAACGACCGAGACTCATGTGCGTGTAGGTTGATGCATTACATACTAGTGCCGCTCTGGAATTCCATTGTTGGAAAATAGCCTCGTAGTGAAGGTGGCTCTAAAGTATGTGACAAAGAGCAGAATTGTGGCATTTAAAGTGAACGAATGCGCCAACGTGATGCTGCTAGTCATCAGTTATTTGTAAATTTGTTTGTTAGGTTGACTGTGAGCACGATGAAGAAGAAATTTCACATTTTCACCGTTGTAATTGTTCAATACCCAGTGTTAATAATGCAGCAGCTGCACTCAAACTGAAATGAAACGTCACGAATTCCCTAAAAAATCACAAAAATGTCCTTTTTGCTCCTACATTTTCGTTATAGCTTATGTTGAGCAAAGCCCCGCTGCGGTGGTGTAATAGGCTTATGTACTCGGCTGCGGACTCGCATGTAGCGGGATCTAATCCCGGCTGCGGAGGCTGCATTTTCGATGGAGGCGAGAACGCTGTAGGCCCATTTGCTCAGATTCGGGTACACGTTCAAGAACCCCAGGTGGTATCAATTTCCGGACCCCCCCCCCCCCCCCCACTAGGGCATCTCTCATGCATAATCGCATGCTGGTTTTGGGACGTTGAACCCTACATATCAATCTTATGTTGAGCAGAAAGTTTACATTTAATTCTTTGCGTTTATCTGCGTTCTTTCTTAGAAAAAGAACCGAAGACAAAAATTTGCCTTTCGTTAGAAGGAGCAAGCCATCACCAAGGTGAAACGAAGAAGTACTTATGTCGCCACCTGTCGGCAGATCAGGAAAGTTTCTGTTCTGGGAGGACTGGGTTGTGTTTTGAGGAAAAGGAACAATCCCTAATACAGGTGGTGACAGCTGGACACCGCATGACTTCTGTCTCAAATGTAGTTGCGACTGAATACTGTTATCTACAAAAAAAATTCATGAGTGTCGATTGTGCACCGATTAGCATGCGCGACATGGCATGCTTTCAATGATACAAAAAACATAATATTCGTTTGCATCTTTAGCGTTCTTGCCTGCTTCACAGAACATAAACGCGCGATGAAACTAATATTACGATATTTTGGTAGTCCTGGTCAGCTTGACAATTTTTAGTTGCACCTGGAATGCACACATTGAGAGACTCTGCCGGGGCATGTCTCCGCCTAAGAGCCAAAACAAAGCCCGAAAAAAACTCACACTGTTCTTTGTTTTTTTGAGGGACGAACTTTTTTAGACCCTAGCTTTTTCATCCGTTGTGCTAACAGTGTAGAACCGTTGCTAGAGTCAAAACAATTGTGAGACAGAAAAACAGGTTTTACAATAATTTTCAACGTAAACATCTGCTAACTACAAGGTAAGAGATTGCTGTTCCCGGAGAAAATAATCTATCGAAAACAGTACTGATCACTTGATCCCTCCTAAAACGCACCCAAATGCGCAGGCTTGTGAAGGATACTCTTTACACAAAGGCACAAGTCGAGCACTATGTGTCACAGCCCACTACTCATTTCAAAATGATATCTTGCCTTAGATAAGATTCCGGCTTCTTGAACTTTTTTTTTGAGGAATATGCTTCAGTCCATCAATTTTCCAAATCTTTCTTGAAGCTCATAGGGTGACTGCTTGGCGAAATAAATTTACACATTTATATGCACTCCAACACGTCCTTCATTATCCAATGTAATAGAGAACGCTCGGGCAACCTTCGATTCCTCATAAATACAATGCCAAGATCTTCGCCCACTTGACATGGTTCCCTTCGAGGAGATTCGTGGGTTTTTTTTTCATTTCATTTTAAAATTTCTGAAATTTTTATTTTACTTCTTGCCTACTTTTTGTCTGTTTTCAACTCCCCCCCCCCCCCCTCCTCTCACCTTTTCCAAGCCATGCAGAGTTGCGTCAACAATTTTATACGCCGGCTAAGTTCTCTTCCTTTTAATAAACGTTATCTTTTTTCCTTTCTGTCTGTCTACAAATGAGTGAGTGTCCTGTACAAAGAAATATTCAGTTATACTGCCTCATCGGCCGTAAGCCATCGTTCACCATAAAGCGGACCCAAGTCTTCTATCGTGAAAGACACTTATACCAGAGCCACACACATGTACATTTGAATCGGAGTGTGCCCAGAACGGGGCATTCAAGGTTTCACTGAAACAAAACCAAAACGAAAAAAAAAATGGGACACTTGGACTGCATAATACAAATGTAATAGTATCTAAACCACCTACCTCGCGTCTGTTTTGGCCGCTCAAAGAGCCACTGTCGGATATGCATGATAATCAGGAGCTATTTATCTTACCATGCTCATTTCACTACTTCTACAATTCTATATGCGTTCAGGGCAGTTTTGTTCATGTGCTATCAAGGCGCATGACCTCGCTAATTCATTCCGTTTGAAAACGTCAATGTCCCTGTGCCTTGTCGGTCTGCCAAAACAAATGACTTCCTTTCAATTACTAACATGGACAGGGTGACTAGCGGAGCGGCCGGCACAACGTAATGTTTAGGGTCAAGACCACTTCTAACATATTGCAATACGCACCATTACATCTAGAGGGTGAAGCGTAAACCGGCTCTTTCAGTATACTGCATTATCCGATCGAGAGCGATGCCCAAGTGATGCGTGAATAACTATTGTGTCTTTTTTTTTGTGAATTAAGATTTATATAACAATGCTAATCTTAGAGTTGAAAATACGCTCGTATATGCTATTCGCCTTTCTACTGCTCATTAAAAAAGACACATAGCGTCCTGTACACTCCCAGCACACCAAACGTTCCCTTCATGCCTCAAGGTTTACTGAACGGTCCATACATGTGAAAAAAAAGCAAGATAGCCTGGGTTTCAAATATGGCACACGTGGTAGTTAGGAGCAGTACAAGGTGAGTAGTTCGTTCCTCGATTTTTTTTTCAAAACCAGCACTCGCAGCCGAGGACGTATTTATTTATAAATAGTTTGTGTTCTTCAAAAATAATGTTATTGAAGTAAGCGCATTTTGGGGTCGTTCACACGTTCTTTTCCACTTTAGCAATAAATGTATTTACGTGCTTAGTTCACCAACATGCCCTAGAAATCGCAACGCTTGTTTTTTTTTTTGCTAGACACATACTAATGAAACCAACATAAAGTAAAGTCAAGGGAGGTATGCGGAACATGATTTGTAGAACGCGGTACTAATTACATAAAATAAGTGAAAGCTGCCAAGAAAGCAAAATTCGTTGCAGTATAAACCAAGCTGGCAATTCCAGCGTAACGTGACCTACGCTTCCCCAGTTGAGCTTCTGCGGTTGTCTTTCCAGTGAGCTTCATTGAGTATTCCTGTTCATGCATTTCTGCGTGTGTTAACGGTAAATGCAACTCATGTAGCTTGATTTGTTGTTATTACGCGTGCAAGCTAAATCTACACGAGTGCAGTTTTGAACAATTGAGGAAGCGAAGTACTTTTCTATAAATATGGAACTTGCCACATCACTTGGCAAGCCGTAAAGTTACGGCGAGCGCACAAAAGTGCACTTAGGCCAGTGCGCAGTCGAAGATTTATTACGCCTGCTTTCATAGGTGCTACGATGAACTGAAGTGATGCCTTGAAGTTTTGATTTCATTTACTCTCAATACTTGGGGCCTAGTCACTTTTGAGAAAGTAAGGTGATTGTCGTTGGGCTCTGGGTAATGCTTCTTTTCTCAGACAGTGGTGCATAAATCATGTTTAATTATTGCGATGAAAATAATTGCAGCAATACACATACGTGCACATTGCAAGTAGGTCATATAAATAATTCACGTACTCTGCAAATTGCACGCTCACTCGTAAACCAGCGAAAACGTTGCCGCTACGAAATGGAGACCGCGTGGAAAACATAACAATAGACAAGTGTATTTGATTCGTTGGTGAGTCCAGAAATAAAAAGAATGTTTAACAAATAGGCATGAAATATGGGTACCACACCTGAGTCTTAAGAGTGTGCGAATAGTGAATTTGCTACCGAATTGCATTCAAATCAAATACAAATAGTAATTGAACAATGTACGAGTGGTTTTTGAATAGTAGGCCAAACTTTTTTTTCAAAAAGTTCAAGAACTTTACTAAATTTTGTTTGAAACAAAACTTTTACATTTTCATCAAACAACATTACGGTTATATTTACTTGACTGACAATAGAGCAATTTTGAAGCTATGACAAACTTGTTTACCGCAGAGAACAGAGCCTTGACGTGTTTTGTAACTGTATTTTAAAACGCCGCAGTCACTACTTCATCCGTGGGAGATTTCGTGGCTTCATTTTAAATAAAATTGGGCCACAAAAACCAAACAAATTTGAACAAAACAGTGCAGATGAGGTGAAGGTGCAATGAAACAGATCAAGCTGTCATCGGAGCCTGGAGCTTGGCAGTGAAAGCATGCATTCATCAGTTTTCGAAACTATATCTGCAAAACAATTTACGGAAACGCAATACTTGCGCCTATTGTTAGGCATGAATAAGCTACCCTTCACCCCCTCATTACTACAAGATGAAGACTGGAACTGAATAATGCCTACAACTTCAGCACAGTTAAAATGCACGGCCAAGCGCAAAGTTTTCCAGAAAGATGCCTTCATCCAGCAATCCATGAGTATTTGCTATCGATTCCTAAATGTTTAGGCTTCATTCAGACTAATTTATGGATTAAAAGAGAAGACATCAGCATTAGCTCTTTCAAGGTTTTCTCGGGGGGTTCTGCCGTTGGCGCTGCTTATTCAATGATACTTTCAAAAAACGATATTTCACATTTTTACTATTCATTTTCTCAACATAATCGAATAGAATGCTCTTCAATTTGGTACTGTAATCCGATAGCTATCAATTTGAGTATCATCGGGTAGCATTCGCATAATCAAAATGAGTATCAATCGAATAGCATTAGCTCCCATTATACATGATGAGATAAATTTTAACATTTATATGATTAGCTTTCTATCAATGGACTAACGCTACGCGTGACCGCCCCCGATAGAGCTAGTCTCTATGTGGTACTGTACACAGGCTCTATCTTGTGTACTGTACGTCGAAAAAGAAGGCTGCGCAGGTGCTCCTGCGCTTTCTGCGTTCAAATTGTCTTTGATCATAATGTGATCGATTAGAACGCCCTGAACCTCTATTCCTGTGTAGTCTTTCTTTTGTTTTATCTGTTTTATACATATCTTTTTCTATCTTAGCCATTTTCGACCCCTATATTCGCGCTCTGTTCAGGGTAGCTAACCGGTGTTTCTACCAGCTTCATTTCCAATCTATTTTTCACGCTCTCTTTTTCCTTCTTCCTGTGTGTCATTTTTCAACTACGAATAGCGACAGCCTCGTCTGTCTCATCTCCATGATCGCTATTGAACATCATTTCTCGAGCTTTACCCCGTATTCTCCTCTTGTTTGTTGTTTTTGGCGTAACGTTCAAGCCATGTTCGTTCATGTAACAATACGAATCAATAAATTCCTTTAATTTATTTCTTTTTGACAACAGTTGAAATGCCTTCCGAGGAGCGCCTCTTGCAGCAGGCATACTAGTAACATACTAGTAACAACAGTTCATGTGAGTAAAATTGTATGGTGTAGCAAAATGACCTCAGTGGAAAGTGCCACCGAGAGAGCGTAGGCATAATGTAACTGACAGCACTGCAACAAAATGACTGATCAATAAAGGAAAGACAAAGAAAAAAAGAACACAGAAAGTCAAAAAGCTGGAACAGAATGCCATATTGTTTAGAAAGAAAATAAACAATTTTTTTTCTGCCAGTGACTTTTAAAATGGGAGTAGAAAAAACTCACTATATGTTCAGAAAAAGTGATGCGTTTGGAGAAATTATTGTCACTGATGTCAATACCATTTAACAGAACATTATCTTGTTAGACATATGTTTACGATAGTGGTGTTTAGAATAAGTGGTTAACATTTCAAGTACATTTGACGCAACTATGGTACCGATATAACTTTACAGAGAAAGTGGTTAACGATACTCGGTATTGTACTTTGAGAGAGCTGAAAACCGTCCTTTGGGCCTTACACTTGATGAAAAGGCATAAAAACATGACGGAACGAGTTTTCAGGTAGTTTTTCACAATTTCGAGTACTCTGGGTGTTTAGAAAAAGTTGGTACCGATATAGAGTAATGTATACTTTACAATATTTGTTCTCTACTATGGGAGAGTATGAAGTCATCCCTTGGACCTCACACTTGATGAGATCCTGGTACGTGTGTTTAGAAAAAGTTGTTATTAATGTGAAGAACTTGGTACGCTACTATGGGAGAGCATAAAGCCGTCCCGTTGAGCAACCCTAATGCCATTCACACCCGTATGTTGAGAAATAGTTGTTAACAATTTAGAGTACGAGGTACTTCACTGTGGGAAAGCACAGAGCCGTCCCGTACCACCGATAGAAACTGCAGACAACAGATGTTTCGAGCATGTTTATACAAAATCGTCTTCATCAAAGCGAATGAACGGGTGTTCTCCCAAAGTACAACGCTCCAACTTCACAACTTCATTAATGCTTTGTTTCGTTTTATCTCAATAGTATCGTAGTTTTCACTCGTTATCACCTAGGTACTATTAAGAATATTTTCTCGATACACAAAACTTTCGGTTACCATTTTAGCTAGTTTGGCATTTCAAGATAAAAGAAAGCATACAACTTATGCATTTTACACAACTTTGAAAGGATTTATGCAAGTATTGACCAAGAACTCCGGACTAAACTTTAGGAGCGAAGCTCTTTCAGACGTGGGTCGTGCGTCCGCGTGTATGTAGTAGTAGTACTAGCAGTAGTAGTCATTGTCGTAGAAGTAGGTAGCCACCTCTCAATTAGTCCGTAGAATGTGCGCTGCATGCCGTAACTTCTGTATGATGAGTATATAATGAAAAGATGGGATAAGGTGGTACTTGAAGAGTTCACTAGATGAACGGACAGATGAACACACAGACAGACAGACATACAAGCAGATGGACGAATGAAAGGGTGAGCGAACGGATGGGCGGAGAGACAGACAGATGCATGGACAGACGTATGGACGGATACACATACGGACGCACGAATGGACGGGCGGATGCTTGGACGGACCCCCGTGCGAAAGCAGGGACGGACGCACTGACCGACGCACGGATAGGCAGACGCACGGATGGGAGCACGAACGAACGGACGGGTGGACGAACTGGTGTACGCACGGACGGTCACACGGATGGAAGCGCATATGGACTGATGGACGCTTCGCCCAACTCATCATCATTCACTCCTTGGACATACTGTGATTTGGGGGCGGGGTGGGATGCCGCATTATGCACTTTTATGTTTTGTATGATGAATTGACAAACTAACCCATTAGAGACCACGAAAGAAGTACTGGTTTGACTTTCTTGAGATTTTGGACATTTAGATAAATTCAATAGACAACAACACGTGCAACTTTTCGTGGAGGTTTATCAGTTTTTGCAGATGTTATGACACTGTACAATAGAAAGTACACTGGTCTCTCGAGATAGCGATAGGAAAGCTGGTGAGATGCAAGAATAGAGAGTACGCTAGGTCCTTCCCAAACGAATACTGACGTTATCACGACACATACAGCTTATTGAAGTACCGACCATTTATGGAACGCCTAACGTCAGGCTTTCTGCTACACTATTTCAGTGTACTGGAGAATACCTGCATTTTTTTCCAGGATTTGAGAAAATGTCAGTAGATGTGAATCTAGTGCAATAACAAGCTAATCAGACGCTAGATATTTCTTGACTCTTCCATCAGGCACAACCACGCCAAGTGAGTGTCTTGTTATTATGCGAGTGAAAGCAATCGTCGTGCCGTAAGGGGTCTGCTGAAACGTATATTGCAGTTGCAGACCCCGTATTTGTTGTCTGCGGCCATTTCTACCGTGTGGGTAAAAGTAGGCCTGTACCACGTGGTCTCAGCCATGAAATATCTGTACTTATTCGCAGCATGGTCGTAGAGCTCAGCCCCTTCCATGACATTGTTACACAAGCTGGGGACAGTCGGCAACGGTGCGACGTGTTTTTGTTTTTTTCTCTGTATAATCACCTGGTTACAGAACCTAAAAGCTACTGTGGTATCGTTCGGCAGGATAAAAACTCTGTCTTTGTCTTTGGCCTTTACGAAACAGAATTCTTTTCAGTATCAAAACAGAAGCTATACTTCCTAAATTACTTCGATTATGTGTTTTTTTATTGTT
The DNA here is from genome assembly GCF_043290135.1 of Rhipicephalus microplus. Lineage (NCBI taxonomy): Eukaryota > Metazoa > Arthropoda > Arachnida > Ixodida > Ixodidae > Rhipicephalus > Rhipicephalus microplus. The sequence goes on from NC_134704.1 coordinate 119,124,406, forward strand.
GACACACATCACCCTTTGTACTGTCGTCATTCTCCTTCTTTTCCTAAGTGTCTAAACTAGGGTCAGATGCGACGGTCAAACCTCCACGAGCTTTCTCATACTCCCAGCATTATCTGTCCCAGCCTCACGAGTATATTATAATCAAAAATAAACGGCATTGATTTAAGGAGAATGGCTTGTGCAATCTTAGAGACGCCGCACAACATGAGGTATGGGTGCTCCCACAAAGTCCCATTGTACTGTCGAAAGCCCACCCAGATTCGATTGGATAAACGGACAAAACTACGCACTCTATGCACTCCTAGCGCTGTGCAAAGATTATTTTGTTCTTGCTGATGCACAAGCCAATCGTTTTTTCAACGCATAAATTATGAAACCTGAAAAATTTTAGGGAGAGTTGTACTGACCACGTGCGTTTGACAGGCTTTTGTTTTTCTAAAGTTTAACGACTCTTAAAACAGGAAAAATAGGACATAGTCGATACGCCTAGTTAGCGTCATCTTGCTGCAACTCTTTGCATCCTAAGCTCCAATGGGAAAATCAGAATATAGTGTTATGTATTTTTGTTTCAGAATAAGGAAGTATACTTCGTAAAGTACACTGGTTCCTAATTGCTAACTGCGCGAACTTCTTAAACCTGAAAAATTCACAGCATACCCACGGAGTGAATAATGATGAGTGGGGCGAGATGTCCATCCATGCGTCCGACCGGCCATGCTTGCGTCCATCCATTTGTTCTTGCTCCCATTCATCCGTCCGCTCCTTTATCCGTATGTCCATCTGTTCATGCGTACGGATAGACAGACGAAGAGAGGCACGAATGCACGGACGGACAAATGGTTGGAAGCAAGAATGAACGGACGAATGGAAGCATGGATGGGTGGACAGAAGCATGGATGCATGGATGGATAGACAGATGAACGGACTCACGGAGAGACGAAGGGCTGAATGGAAGCATGAATGGACAGACAGACGGACGTACGCACGGACGGATGGACAGAAGCACGGACAGACAAACGAACAGAAGCATGTACGGAACGACAGACGGATGAACAGAAGCGCGGACACACGGATGGACGGACGGAAGTACAAACGCACGGACGTAAGCATGCATGAACAGACAGATGGACGGACGAACCAGCGGACAAACGGAAGCACGAATGAGTGAACGAACGGGTGAATCTACGGATGCACGGAAGGTTCTGCGCACGCATGAACGGACGAACCTGTTGCACCACTAAACACCATTTACTCCCTGGATATGTTGTGAGAACCATTAACATCATCAAGTTATATTATTCACAAGGACACGTAGATACAATGCCATCTATATGGCAAGTCATAAACTAGAGGTAGGTACATACTGCATACGGAGTAGGTAACAACCAACGACCTAAGGAGCTTCATTCGTAAAACTAAGTTTGTGAAGGACGCTTTAAGAAAGGTCACCAAAAAAAACTGGCAGATCCCACGTACAGTGGGAATCGATGATGTGCGAAGCACGAATGACAATTGTTGATATGTCACTTTCAAATTCGCAAAACGTTACGAAGCGAAGGTAAATGATGCTGTATACATGACTTCCGTGGCATGATTATCATGTTTGGATGTGTCGTTTACCTTCGTCGTCTATTCATGTCACGTGATACCAAATTAAGTATATGTGGAGCTTGCGAAACGGCCATGACTACGCTATGAGCTTAGTATGTTGTCATGTTCCTACATGACAGGCGTGTCAGGATAATCATGTATGCACCAGTGATACATATTGTCATCTATTGACGTCACGTGACACTAAACTTGGCATATGTGGAACTAGCAAAATGACCACGAAAACATCATGAATGGCCCAATCATGGAGCGCACGGGACGGCTTTATGCTCTCCCTTAGTATAGTAACAAGTACTCTAAATCGTTAACAACATTTTCTAAACACACTCCAATGTAGCGTTGACGCGTGCGCACGCTGGGCACAGCAATGCTACGTTAGCAAAACGCGAGCATTTATAGTGTGACGCTAGGCATGACCAGCGTCCGTGGGCAACCACCGCGAAAGACGACATGATATGGTGTACGATTTGTTTGTTGCATAAGTGTAATTAAATATTTACCGTTGTTTTGCGAAAGCTTGCTTCTCTAGAACCAATTGTAAATTATACCTTGTTGAAGTCGAAGTATACACGCACAAATACTTCTAAGTGCACGATGATTTGATGGCTTGAAAGCTCGTGCTGTTCCTAGCGATGACACAAGGGTCAACACTGTCATTGTTTTTTAGTCGTTGTGTTTATGTTTAGCTGAAACCACCCTACAAGCAAGATAAACTAGCCCTGATGGAAACGATTTTAATTTCATACTGTAAGCAATGTGAAGTTGTGATTAACTTGTTCATCATGCAATAATCGTAGGACGCTTTCTTTTATGTAAATTACGTTTTGATTCAGCGCGTATAATTGCCGAGACCACAGAAGCCGCAGTTTGTTTGTCCTCTGTATTTCACTGCATATATATATGCAGCGTATTGGAATATGAGTGCAGATTTCGATACAGTGGCGCAACAGAAATGAAAACATCAAGTCCAGCCTACATGTGTGTTTATTTTTTCCAACGTCTTCATCTGTGATCGAAAAAATCAAACAAGAGCAACTTAGAATAAGAAAGTTGAAGCGCAAAGTAACTACTATACTGTCGATGTTGCAGATAGTCTAAACATTTTCTTTCAGGCAGTTTTTACAAGATGCTGATGTGACACTGAAACAGAAAATGTAATATGCCACTTATCTGAGCCGATGGTTTATATTACTATCAGTCTAGAGAGAGTATTGAAAAGTCTATTGTCTATTGAGTCGAAAAAAGCATGCGGGGGGCGGATTAAATACCCAATCCTTTTTTGCTGCGTTAAGCAGAGTGGATATCTTACTACTCGGAAATTATTTTTCAAAAATCTATTTGTACTAGATCAGTGCCATCTGACTGGCTCACAGCTGTAGTTGTCCCTGTGTTTAGGAGTGTGGTCATTGGTTGTACGCCAATAATTACCGTCAAGTGCCGCTCTCATCTATCTGCTGCAGAATATGAGGACATATCATTTTGAAGCATATTGTCACATTCCTGGAATATAAAAAATTATTTTTATCCTTATCAGCATGGCTTTAGGAGTAAAGTTTCGACTACAACACAGGTTATTGTAACTATCCATGGCTTTGCGACAACTTTAGATATGTATCAACAAATTGATGCCGTCTGCGTAAACTTTGCTAAGCCCTTCGATAAGGTACCTCACGACAGATTACTGTATAAGCTTAGCTGGGCTGGACTCAGACAACTTATACTTCAAAAGATTAAAGCGTTCCTAAATGACAGGAAGCAAGTTGTGAAAATTGATAACTCAATGTCTAGCTCAGTGGAAGTGTTTTCTGGAGTTCCACAAGGCTTGTTCTCGGGCCCTTATTGTTTCTGATGTATGTCAACGATATTGCAGATATAGCAAAACATCATGTAAAGCTCGAACTGTTTTCTGATGATTGCTCAATTTACGCGCGAGTGACTGGTAGGAAGGACGAGTTGAATACTGCTGGATGTCTGAAGGGATTACACTGATGATGTGAAGCTTTGGTAGCGGAAATCAAGTATTTGAAATCTACCGTTACGCACAATTCTGAAGAAAAAACGATAATTCCATTTGAATACTGTATCGGGAATCACACGTTGTCGACAATTTAAGTGATTAAGTACCTAAAACATTTATGCGGCCAATACTGGAATGCGCCAGCTTTGTCTGGAGTTTCCAACAAAAAGCGCTGGTAAATAAACTTGAACGCATACAACGGCTTGCGGCTCGCTTTATATGCTCGAGATATAAGTAGGACGGCTCATTCAAAGAAATGTTGCAACTTTGTCATCTGGAGACACTACACAAGCACAGGCGTAAAAAATTGATTAAAGTTTCTCTTCCAATTGTTGAAAGGTGATTTTAAAATGAGCAGAAACGACTACGTACAACAGCCAGGGAGACTAAGCGAGAAGGCAAACCACACACAAGTACAACAACCTTATTTTGCGCGAAAGAAGGCATATCATTATGCTTTCTTTCCTGATGTCATCGAAGATTGGAATGGGTTACCGATTAACATAGTCAATGTGGGGGATGTTAATGAATTTGCGCACTTACTTGATTTAAATATAAATAATTTATTGTAAAGATAATTGCCGTTGTAATCTTTTGCATTGCGAATTAGAGTGCGTGTGTTTCGTTTTTTGTTTGGAATGGAGACTTTTCATGAATTTGTACATTTCTAAACCTGATTTATTATTGTGAATTGTATAGTTATGCGCCTACTTTTATTGTAGAGTGTGTCAAACCTTTCCTGTAATGACCCTCAATAGAGGGTTGACAGTATCTCTAAATAAATGAATGAAAAAATAAATCAATAAATGAATAAATACATAAATAAATAAATAAATGAAATAATGAACAAATTGATAAATAAACAAATAAATAAATAAACCTACGTAGTTTCTGCGAAGCGATGTGGATTAGAGTATATTTATTGCAGTGACGTGGGCGTCTTGCATGACAATTGTAAGTTTCTTTCATTCCATTCTTTTAGGCAAATTTACACGAAGCGTATCGTCCCTTTGAAGTACAAATAATGCAGTGCCTCAGGAAGTAAGAACACTAAAGTCTAGAAACTTGGGCGGCCAAGACAAGGAGATTTAACTTCCTTGAATCAAACAACGCGAGAATGGATTGCCGTTGCATGAGGAAGATGGACCTTTACTTGACCAGGCTCTGTAAAAATCATCACTTATATTGTCACCTTCTGGGTTTCTGGCCCCGTGACATTTTAAGGAGTCATAGTCTTCTATTCCTCAGCCTGATTCTCAAAGCTTCGGCTGTTTGATTAGAGTTTGCTTAAGGCGAACACTACCCAATAGTTGCTTCCCGTTTCTGCCGTTCTTTGAAGCCCAAGTGGAAGGCAGCAAAGCGAGAAATTACTCGCATTCATGTTCCAAAAGACAACAAGGTGCTTGGACACAATGACGATGAGGCTCTAGCAACAGGAGATTGCTACTTGCAGCGCAGGATGATAAAAGACGTGTTCATTGGCACAGAGGCAAAATAAGAAATAGTAATGCAGAAGCAGGCGTGAGTTGCTAGCGGGACACCCCCAAGATACGCAAAGGAAAGGAACGTACACCAGATCAGAGTTGATTGCGTATGCTTATGTATGCTTCAGGTTTAGCTCACGTAATGTTGCACTTTGTACAGCGCAAGTATTTCACGTATAATAAAGAACTGAGAGAGTCAGAACTGTTCTTCGCGACCAGGTAGGAGCGTAGGCCTAGCCAGCAAAGTCAGCGACAACGTCCGGGCCGATCGTCTCGTGCTTAGCACTGACAATGTGTTTGCCGAGCTTTGCATGACCGACTACATTCATCATTACATATTTCCCCCTCGCTGAAGATGGTGCCAAGTAAGTGTTCTAATGCATCGTGAGGACAAGTGGTTCGTGATACGGTTTGAGGCGATCCACATGCACGATTTCGCGGCCTCGGCGACACAGGTCCACAGTGGCCGTGAGGGGTTCAATGAGGTAGTTAACAGTGGAAGTTTGTTCTATGACGCGATAAGGTTCATGGGACCTGCTGACACACGGTGTAATCCCTGATTAATCTTGACAACACCACTTCATACTTCTCACCCACTGTTACTGTTGTATTACCTTGTCATCTCGAAGCGTGGAAGGATTGTCGGCTGCGAGAAATATGGCGTAGTGGTCATGTATGATAGACGAATAAATAACGCAAAATAGACGCAATCACATAACACCTCTCCCTAGATTAGGTGCGTGATAACTCAATTCGGCAAAGATAATTCTCCTGGGAATTAGAATTAACTTTCTACACATGTCCACTTCGCTGTTTAAACACGTGTTTAAACAGTGAAGTGAACACGTGATCTAAAGTGTCTACCACTACGTCAATGCCGATAATTAATTATTGCCTGGCGGAAAAGTAGAACTGCATTTACATTACAATTGCTTCTAATAACATCCCCTATACTTTCATGACAGTATTGTCTGGTAGGTCTCAATAATATTGTACCTGAACGAGAAAACGAGCCTTTAAATTCACGCGTCTTTCTTCATTTGGTTTAATGGGCCAGAGCTGAATAGTTAGGTTGTCTTGTTTTTGGTTGAACACATGGGCGAGCAGATATTACGCACCTTTAGATGTTCTGTTCTGCAGACATGGTAAAAGGAGATCTTTGTTTGGCTGATAAAAATCAAAACATTTTGAGCTGCCTGGTGTGTTTTATCAAAACTGCGCACATTGCTTTTAGCTTACCGCGCTATTTATTTAGGATATTTCTTCTTTTTATTATTATTAAGCAGTTCAAGGCATACATAAAAGGTTCTTGGTGAGGTTCAATTGAATGGCTTTGTTGCTTTCTTCAACATAGCTTTAATTATCTGGGGCTGGAATACGAACTTGAAAGAAAATTGATTTCTTGAAATAAAGATGGACTTCATTCTACAGTTACCTTTTTAAACAAATGATGCAGTGCAGATGAAGAATGATCCCAATTCATTAAAAATTGTTTTGAGCAAACGTAGTGAGCTTTATAAGCATTGACATTATTATGACACTTTAAGAAAACTACATGTGCTGTAGCGCTCGCGCTAGGTCATTGGTATACGTGCTCTAAAAAATTTTGTTGGGCCACCCTATTCCTGTACATTCCTGTTTGTTCCTGTTTCACCTGAAGACATGCATCCATCCTTCTGTCTTTCTGTCTGTCTGTCTGTCTGTCTTGTTGTCTGTCTTGTTGTCTGCCTGTCTGTCCGTCCATACTATCGTCTTTCCGTCTGTCTGTATGTCTGTCCGTCCGTCCGTTTATCTATTGAACACACCAACGCCATCTCACATCTTTTCATCATTTTTCATCATATACAAGTACCAACATCCAGCGGACAATCCAAGGACCAAACGGGAGGGGCCTACTACTATTAAATACATCGAGGAAGCATGGCCCATGGTTGCGGGAGCTTCGCCACTAAAAAACAAGATGCTAGGTCACGTTTCTCGGATGATATTGCACATGCATAATGGTAGAGCTGTTTCCATCCTAGGAACTCAAGCTCCATTAATCAGCGGAATGGTGGTGGTGGTGGTAAACATTTATTGTAATAATAGCGGAGTTGCAAGGGGAAGCAGCGCCAACTGGCACAGCTGCTTTACAGCCAGCGGGAAACGCGTGCGACGGATGTTCCCTGCCACTTTCTACGACTCGTCAAACATCGCAGCTCCTAGGCAGTAGAAAAGTGTCCGTCACGGAACTGCTTGTTGCACACACGACTCCTAGCCGATTGCTGCTTGCCCGCCATTAACTTACAGCCGAAGCTTCAAGCTCTTTCTTGTCTCACTGGTAGCGGACGATACTGACACCAGGCTCCCTTTCGTAAGAACCGCACTGTTGCATCGAGCTGTAGAGCAGCATGTTCTTCACCTTCAGAAGCAGCCGCTCATATTACAATGGGTTAGATGATGTTCAAATTGCGAGGAAACCTCCGCATTGGAGAAAACCGCAGTGCAGGTGGAACTTAAAACTTGTTTGCGACGTACACGGCAGCGCTCGTTATTCAGCCCATGCGGCCGCTGAGACCACGTGCTCCCTCCAAGCATATCAGGCCGATGATGGCGCGGGCCGTTTCAGTGGGGGCCTCACACCAATAATGAAGCAACGCCTTTTTAATTGCCGCTTTTTCGAAGGTTGACAAGGGCAATGCGGGGAATTCTCGAGGTTGACGAACTGACCTCAAGGGTCCACTGTTAGGCTAACCAACTTGCGACTTATCATTTGCTTAAAAAAATTGTCTTATTTGTTATGCCCACATTTTGCTCTCGGGTGCACCAAAAACGTGCCACACAAAAAAATCTTTGACGAAGGCTTTGTGAGTGCGTTTTGCGGTCATATTGTAACGAAGGAAAACAAAAACTATCAGTGAACGCGATATGGCGCACATAAGTAAAATTATGAACGAGCGCCTTGCAACCCCGGGAATTTCGTGCTCGGGCGCGGAAGCTTCATCTTTGTCACTGCCTGCGCAGCGATCGAAAAGCGAGGTTGCTTCTGGTTGCTGTCCCCCGAGGCATCTCGCTGTCGGAAGTTCCCGCGCTTTTTCACTGACCGATGGGCAGCTGGTATGACTTTTTGAACGCGCGTAATGAGTCAGCATCAGAATATCTCAGGCCGCTGCCCTTGTCGTAGGCACGTTGACAGATAAAACTTTCAGGATGTGAAAAGAGGAACGAGGGCGGTAATGAACCCAACAGCTGGCGCGGAGTATCCCTATTATGTATCTACAAGTTTGTTTGTTTTTCTGTCCGGTTTTAACCTTATTCGCTTAGAAGTTGTGCCACTGCTAATTATCTAGCGTTTCCGGTGGACATCATTAGGTTATTCTGAACCTAATGGTGTAAAATAATGTGCACAAACAAAGACAGTCACATAAAAAGAACCAAAATGAACAGGGGCAAACTTACTTTTACATTTTGTCACCCTCCAAAATATACTCATTAGGCAGACAAGCGTAAGCACAAATGTGGTCACGTGGTCATGGTCAAATATATCACAAGCAAACACGCAATACATTTACGCTCACTATGAAATATACAGATGGGTCTCTAACACAAGCATATCCTTTTAAAGATATGCTAAATGCTCTATAAGTTTGACAGCTATAATAACACTGGAAGGAATATTCTAATCTTTTCGGAAATCAGTGACCACGCAACATTTAACATTTTTGCGTGTATCTGCTTACGTTATTTCAATTGATAATTGAGATGTAGGATTTAACGTTTTAAAACCATCATATGATCATGAGATACGCTGTAGTGAAGAGCTGCGCGATTTTGGAGCAGCTGGTGTTCTTTAGCGTGCCCCCATATCTGAGCACACGGGCCTACAACATATTCCGCCTCCATCGGAAATGCAGCTGCAGCAGCCGAAATTCGATCACGCAACCTGCGGGTCAGAAGCCGAGCACCTTAGCCACTAGACTACCGCCGCGGCGGGGCTAGGTCATCTTAAGCTGCTCAAATTGGTGGACAGCGGTTGTGGTTCTCGGCAGCCGATGCGAAAATCGCGGACTTCATCACGCCACGGCGGTTGCATTTCAGTGGAAAAGTAAATGCTTGCGGCCCGCGTCTTGTGCGATGTGCACGGAAATTAAAACGCACCACATAGTCAAACTTTCTGGAGCCCTACACTACGGCATGTGTCAAAAGCATATTATTCTCTGGTTATTCTAATAATAGGTATCTTGCACTTACATTTAGGTTTGCCTGTAGTGTTTCCTGTAGATCATATTGCATGGGGGACTTTTGAGTGCTCTGTTGGCGGCATAAATGTCCATTTACAACGGGAGCGTCGTCAATGTAAACGTAATATAAACTCAGCACCTTCTAATGTCGCCTTTTTTGTTTCATAGTTCAACAATTTCCTCCAAGGCAAGCATGGGGATACAGAAAGAGCACGACAAAGAATGATATTGAAGATCGAACTTTCGGAGATAATGCGACGCCGATTGCCTACATTTTCGTTGTTCTTTTTCTAGGGCCTCGCACTGAAGTAGTCCCCTCTCTTGCACTTTTAAACATGCACGAACTGGCTCGACACTTCACACTACTGAAAGACGCGAACAATATTCACCAACCACGTCAAAGGTGTATCGCAAGAAAGAAGCGTTGACGGGGGCATTGGGGCGTGGTGAACGCCGCTGAAATCGGTCCCTCCAAGTATTTTCAGCGTTTATATATATCCATACATAGATGAGTACACGCATATACAGGCGTCCATGCAAATGGGTAAGACATCCTACAAACCTGCCGATAACTCAGGATAGGCGCCAGACGCATGCAGATTCCTCAAAATTTATAACATTATCGTAAAGTGTCTAGCACTTGCCTCCTGAATCGCGCACGACACATTCGCTTCTTACTTACGTCATACTTACGCATTCCGCAATTGATCTATCGCACGTAAGAAGCTAGTGCTGCATTATATCGAGAACAGCACAGTCTACAAAGCTGCCGTCTTCACTGTTTCCATCACAAACATACTTCGCGCTTAATCTGCATTGGCAAGTCGTACGCTTCCCGAAAAACCTGTCGCACTGGAGCATCTCACACTTATACTTTGATCGGATCAAAGCGTTTCCTACATGAATGGGTATGTTGTCGTCGCTGCTTTCAAAATAATCTATGCTCGCCAAAGTGCATTGCAAAGTTTTTGATGAAGTAAAGCGAACATTAGTTCGTGTAGCAGCCAGAGCAGTGGGAGGGATGTATGCGCTTCAAAGACTGAAATGACGGGCACCATTTTTTTAGTTGCAGCAGGAAACTGTGTTGCTTCCTGGAGCTATTTTGGATTATTTGGAAGTGGATCTTTTGACTTGTACAATCGCACCTGTTTATTATTGGTGTAGCTAGTGGTACGCACAATGCGGGGAAGACGGCAAAAAAGAGACGGCAAAACAAATCGACGTGTCAACGTATTATGAAGTCTTGGTTTGGATTACCTTTTATTAGGCCCGAGGAACCGGCAGCCGACAGCTACGATGAATGAGCCAAGATGATGATGCTACGCGACAACGATGGGGATGCATGAGCCACACATGATAATGATGATAATGTACCGGTAAAGAGGATGCGTATACTAAATGCCCACATCAATTCCCCCCACGTGAAAGCGGCCAGCCTGGCCGCGGCAAGTCAAGGGGACAAAGAACGTCGCATGAAGGGCTTCATACGGGAGACATGGACGACCTCTGTAGTTCGATAACGGCGATCTGCTGGGGCTACAAGTGGCGTCACGCGATAATTTACTGGTGAAGTCTCTTCAAGAACTGTGTACGGCCCAATAAACCGAGGCTGAAATTTGTCGCACAAACCAGGTGTGCGAACAGGCGTCAAAAGCAGCACTTCGTCTCCAGGTTGGAAGGATACATCACGATGCGATTCATCATAAACTAGCTTTCTGTCTTCCTGGCGGGCTTCAGTGTTTATACGAGCTCGTTGGCGGCACTGTGCGAGTCGTGAAACGTATTCCTCTGAAGAGGATGGAGACGAATTCGCTTGGCAGGTAAAGAAGGAGACGTCCAGGAAAGAAGTAGGGGAGCGTCCATAAACTAGGTAAAATGGCGAGTAGCCGGTTGTTCGCTGAATGGCCGTATTGTAGGCGAAAGTGACGAATGGTAGAACAACGTCCCAGTTTTTGTGGTCTGGTTGAATATAGGCGGCGATCATGTCGGCAAGAGTGCGGTGGAATCGCTCAGTGAGGCCGTTAGTCTGGGGATGATAACTAGAGGCAGTCTTGTGAGTTGTGCCGGAGGCCTGAAGAAGTTCGTTCACTAGTTGTGAAAGAAAGGCCCTTCCACGGTCACTGAGCAACACACGTGGAGCACCATGACGTAGTATAATGGCTCGGAGAATGAAATCGGCAATCTCAGAAGCTGAACCTGTTGTAACGGATGCCGTCTCGGCGTAGCGCGTCAAATGGTCAATGGCTGTTACTATCCACCGGTTTCCAGCAGCACTGACTGGGAGGGGGCCATAAAGATCGACGCCTACAACTTCGAATGGTGTGGCTGGGCATGGAAGAGGCTGTAGTTTACCGGCGGGAGCAGATGTTGGTAGTTTTCTACATTGGCAGGTAGTGCAGGACCCGACGTACCGAGCTACGCTAGTGGTAATGCCTGCCCAATAAAACCGACTTCGAATGCGATCGTAGGTTTTATGGTAACCAAGGTGACCAGCAGTCGGATGGTCATGAAGTGCCCTGAGGACTTCGGACCGAAGCGATCGGGGTAGAACGGGAACCCAGCGCTGACCGTCAGGATGGTAAATTTTGCGGTACAGCACCGAGTTGTCCAGCTTAAATTGCGAGAGTTGGCGACGGAGCCTTGCATTAGGTGGACGGGAACTGCCAGTGAGGTAGTGTATAATACGTCGACAGTATGGGTCAGCCAACTGTCGAGAAGGAAAATCGTGCGGGTCGTCCGACGGCAGCTGGTCCATAGAGGCGAGAGAGGAAACCGCCGTAGACGTGGGCTCCGAGGGCGTGTTGTGCAAATTGACGGCGGAAACCCCGAGTGGAGTCGCTGGTAGTGGGCAGCGAGAAAGAGCGTCGGCGTCACTATGCTTCCTGCCACACTTGTACACGATCTCAAAATCATATTCTTGGAGGCGTAGAATCCAGCGTCCGAGGCGTCCCGACAAGTTCTTGAGTGTCGAAAGCCAACATAAAGCATGGTGGTCGGTCACAATGGTGAAATGGCGGCCATGCAGGTATGGACGAAATTTCTGTACTGACCAAACGATGGCGAGGCACTCCTGCTCGGTGATCGTGTAGTTCCTCTCGGCTGCGGAGAGGACGCGGCTGGCGTATGCAACGACTCGCTCTCGCGAAGAGTTGTCGCGTTGCAGGAGCACGGCTCCTAAACCGCGGCCGCTAGCGTCTGTGTGCAGGAAGGTCGGTGCATCATCATGAAAATGAGCAAGTACAGGGTCGGTCGTGAGGGCACTCTTCAACCTGTCGAAAGCTGATTCACATTCCTGAGACCACTGAAAGGACATACCGGAAGCAAGTAGCTTATGAAGTGGTGCGGCTATGGAGGCAAAGTTTTGTATGAATCGCCGAAAGTAAGAGGCGAGACCAAGGAAACTTCGCAAATCTTTTGGTTTGTCAGGGCGAGGGAAGCGGAGCACTGCCGCAGTTTTATCAGGGTCTGGGCGAATTCCGTCCTTGCTCACAATATGACCGAGTACCTTGATAGATCTGCTGGCGAAATGGCACTTTTTGGTGTTAATTTGAAGACCAGCGCCCGCAAGACAAGTCAGGACCTCGTCCAAGCGTTGCAGATGTTGAGAAAACGTCGATGAAAAGACAACAATGTCATCGAGGTAACATAGGCAAGTCTTCCATTTCAGGCCACGCAGCACGGTGTCAATCATGCGCTCAAAAGTTGCGGGCGCATTGCATAGACCGAACGGCATAACATTGAATTCGTATAGGCCGTCCGGGGTTGCAAACGCAGTTTTTTCTTTATCATCTTCGTGCATGGGGATTTGCCAATAGCCTGAACGCAAGTCGAGGCTCGAAAAGTATTCAGCACCCTGTAAGGAATCTAGGGCGTCGTCGATGCGTGGCATGGGGTATACGTCCTTTCTAGTGATCTTATTGAGTGCTCGGTAATCGACGCAAAATCGTACGGAACCGTCTTTTTTACGTACCAGAACGATGGGCGACGACCAAGGACTGGTTGAGGGTCGGATTATCTCCCGTTGGAGCATATCGTCTACGTTTTCTTCAATGATTTTTCGTTCAGCTAGAGAGACGCGGTACGGACGGCGGTGCACAATGGATGTTCCGTCGGTCTGAATACGATGTGCTGTAGCAGATGTCTGGCCCAGGGTGGATGAATGAACGTCAAAGGAGTTTGCATGCTTTTCCAACAAATCAAGCAGCTGCTGCTTCTGTGAGTCATTCAAGTCTTTGTTGATGGCTGCTGTAAAGGCCGAGGAAGCAGCATGATCTGCAGGATGGCCTTTAGAGGAGACAGGGGTAAGAGGCACAACGCAAACAGGCTGCAGATCGGCAACGCAGGCGACAGTAGTGCCCCGTGGTAGTAAAATTTTATCTTGTGTGGTGTTGGTAGCAGCGAGGACAGTTGATCCATTGTTGAAGCGAGCCACCCCTGATGCCAGAACCATGCCTTTATTAAGGCAATACGGTGACGGAGTGACCAAAATGTCACCAGAGTCGACGTCGTTGGACAAAACTGTCACTAATTGATGTTCGTTTGGCGGTAACTCGATGTCTACTGCAGCGATAAGTCGAAGTGGCCTGTAGGTTTCGTCGTTGAGCAAGTGGTCCGTGTCAGTAAGATGGACGACACGTTGTGCACAGCAAATAGCCGCAGAAGCAGAGGAAAGAAAGTCCCAGCCTAAAATGAGTTCATGGGAGCACGGGGATAGCACAGCAAATTCTATATGATGAAGAATTTCGTCGATTAGTACACGGGCAGTACAAAGAGCGGAAGGGCGAATCATTGTTCTCTGGGCTGTAACCAGTGTCGGTCCATCATAAGGCGTCGTGACTTTTCGAAGACGGGCACACAAATCAGCACGAATAACAGAAAACGCAGCCCCAGTGTCCACCAAAGCATCAACGTCCACTCCCTCAACTGTGACCGCAATCATATTGTAGGGGCGCGCTGGAGGAATTGGAGTCTTGTGTTGGAATGCAGTTTGTCCTCCAAAAACTGCATCGCTTAGTTTTCCGGACGCCGATCAGAAGTAAGGGTAGCGGGCTGAAGAGGGGAAGAAGAGCGACGGTAAGGCGACGGTGAACGGCGTCGGGTTGATCGGTGACTACTGCGCAGTTCACCCGATGCTGGCGGAGATGGAGATCGACGCGGCGGTGACGAATAACGGCGACCCTGGTACAAGGCTCCTGCGGTATAGTCCCGTTCGCGTATGTCGTATCCTCGGCGCTCGTCTTGCTGGCGCTTGCGGCAAAAGCGTGCAATGTGACCACGATAGCCGCAATAATAGCACGTAGGCCGAGTCGATCGATGATGAGGGTAGTAGCTTGCGCTAACTGCACCAGGAGAGAGAGAAGTCAGAGGGACAGGTGACGGCTCACGCGGTGGTGATGAAAAGCTCGTGGGAAAGCTTGTGGGAGGTGCGGCAGCAACCGACGCGTACGTTCGTGGCGGGGACGTCGAGCTGACGGTGCCTGGTGGTGCGGCGGCGGTGTGCGGGAACGATGGTAGAGTACGAGAGACAATGGGCTGCAGGTTGGCCATGTGGGTCATAGACGTGAGCTCTTCCCTGATGACATCCCGCAATGACGTTGAAGAGGACTGAACGGGACACACTGAAGGTAGTGTGAATCCCATTGATTCCAATTCTTCACGTATAATCGCCCTTATCGTATCCCGCAGGTTTGGATCAGTCGTAACACGGGCCGCGTCACTGTCTGATTGTAGGCGCATAGACTCAAGTTCTTCGAGGCGCTGACAGGTTGTCGCAACGTCAGCAACGGTAGCCGGATTCTGGATCGCTAGGGCATTGAATGCGACGGGTGCAATCCCCTTAAGAAGCTGGCGCACCTTGTCTGATTCTGTCATTGGTGTGTCAACCCGGCGGCAAAGTGAAAGAACATCCTCGATGTAGGATGTGTACGACTCCCCGATGTGCTGTTTCCGAGTCGCGAGAGCTTTCTTTGCGAGAGCCGAACGAACAGCCGGTGTGCCAAAGACATGACGAAGCTGATCTTTGAAGGCTGACCAGTCGGGGATGTCGATGAAGTGGTTGAGGAACCACGTCTTCGCGACACCCGTGAGGTAGAATGACACGTAAGCGAGTTTGTAGGCGTTATCCCAACGGTTAGCAGCGCCGACACGTTCGAAATCGTCCAGCCATTCTTCCACATCTTCCCCGCGCATACCAGCGAAGGGATGGGGCTCACGCTGGAGGCTGTTGATGACGTGAGAAGGCGCGGCACGCGGTGGTTGAGTGGGAACGGCTGCAGCACCGGCCTCATCTTGGTGCGACATATTTCCGGACACCTGGGCCAAGCGGCGACCTGAACGTAGCTCCAGGGGGTAGAGTGGTCGAGAAGATGACGAGGGATCTAACAGCACTCTCCACCACGTATGAAGTCTTGGTTTGGATTACCTTTTATTAGGCCCGAGGAACCGGCAGCCGACAGCTACGATGAATGAGCCAAGATGATGATGCTACGCGACAACGATGGGGATGCATGAGCCACACATGATAATGATGATAATGTACCGGTAAAGAGGATGCGTATACTAAATGCCCACAGTATTTACATCTAGAAACTAAATCTGGGAATATTGTTCAGGAAAACTAGTTTATCTTTCACTGTGGCAACGTAAAATACTGTTGTTAGAGCAGAATAAATTTTCCTAGATGCAAATCTACTTTCGCTAGAGGTACAAGCGTCCGCAAAGTAATTGGGTACTGTGTTTGTGTTTAGATCTTTATATCCACCCTTTATTCGTCACTGGAAACCGGAATCACATCTTCCGTGGCTATTGTCAACACCGCAACTTCAAGGTCCGCAGAATTATCTGAGCCCAGTATTTTTGGTCGTATAGAACATTTCTATTGAAAATTATATTTGCAGATGTTTTTCTGACCGCCGTTTCTAATTATAGCCAATAAAAATGAGTACCACGTGCAGGAACGCCGAAATTCGTGGGAACATACCAAGAAGTGCTGAGTCATGTCCTTAACATTTTCTTTTCTTATATGAAGAGGAAATGAATAGAGGGGTACACTCCTTCGATAGGCGGAACATAAGGAGAGCTCGGCAAGGTGCTCCAGCAAAGTTGTCAAATAATAAGTCAAATAAAGAATAGGCACTAACATGATAGCGTTCAGTTGAAGTGGACAAATGCGTGTACATCAAAAGAAATGAGTGTACATGTACGTGTAATTAGGAGTGATAGCCGGTGCCACTTATAGCCATAGGCCAGATGTAGAACATTCCTTTTCGTTGCCCTCTTGTATTATGTAGCTCATGACCAGGAGCGATAGCTTATTGGTAATAAAAAAATTAAGCTTCGCATTACACCCAAAATGATCATGTATGCCGGAATGGGACCCTTGCTGGCAAGTGAACGAATCTGTAAGAATGAATCGAGTAGTATGCCCTATGTCAGACGCACCCAGTTGAAGCCAGCCGCTAACAAAGCATCACAAAGAAGTGAACTAATGTATCTCTGATAATTTTTTTATAATTATATACTTAAAAAAAGTTTTGAACATTTGGGTACCGTGAGAATAGGCGTCTACCTATACTACCCTAACTGAGTTTTCTTGAAAACAAATTTTGGAAATTCGCAGCCAGCTATGGAATGATATGTAAAGAACAATGACGCTGTGTATGCATACAGTGTAAGTGCCTGCTTTTTTTCAAAAGCCTGCCTTTTCCAGTAGACGGGTGCAGCGCACGCTTTGTTTCACGAAGGGACGACGAAACGAGTGCAGTTCAGTTTTGTTAACTGCCTACAGCGAGTTAGTCGTCGTTGAAGTCGCCCAAATATAAAGCAACGAAGAGATTGATTCAGGGCACGTGAGATACTTCACGTGCCGGCCATTTGAAATCAAAAGACGATGCTCTCGCACTCAAATAGTAACTGAAATCATCACTGAATTTAACACTGGTATGCCCAGACGAGCGGGCACAGGTTGAATTCGCGTCGGATCACATCGCTCAATTGCTTTCCGCACGTCAGAAAAAGCACGTGAGCTATGTTTACACTCTGGCCCGCCGTGGTGGTGGGTATCGGATTTAGTGACGTCATTCGATACTCACCATGGAAGAAAGAGCGACTCCCTGTCAGAGTTTTCGTTTTTACTCGTCATTTATTGCTTAAACAAAGTTATAGATGAGTGTCTGTCAAAATTAGCCACCCTAACTGTCGCAGCACTGTCAATATTTGAAAGCGGCATTTTCTCAGTATGGTCGAGATCGGAGTTCCCCTTTAAAGCACAACGTCAGACTTTTTGCAAAATAGAAGGTTTTAGGAAACGTCATAATTTCTCCTGAATATATACCTTCTTTATTGTATCGTTTAACAAAAGAGCATTGAATAAGTTGTCCACTTTATAAGTACTGACAGATAAAAACATTCTGAGACGAGTGCAGTCTATGTTCAGCATTTTAAGTTTGCACGAAATTGGACTCAAGAACATACCGTTGCGCTACCCACTTGTTGACGTCACTCATGGGATGCCGGGTTGACTTTGCTAGAACACCGCATTTTTTACGCTTTTGCTGTGGACACCATGCGGGCTTCGCTTTGTTTTGAAGCTCAGTGCTTAAAGAAGTGGTAAGACCTGATAGCACGGGCAAGCAAACTTTGAATCGATGGCCCCCCGGTGGCACTCTCATCGTAAAATAGCGACTAAAAATTGGTGCAGCCATGGGGGACAATTCAGGTGGTTTTGCGAAAGCAAAGCTGCCGTATTTAACAACTAATATCTTATCTGTGACGTCAGAACGATCGCAGTGCTGGCCTCTCTAGTGCAGATCTTTGCGATAAATGTGATCTGAAAGCGCACCAGTGAAACTCTCCACGGTCACTTTGTCATGTGCCGGTCGGTCCATCTGGGGGCTCTGGGTTGTTACTGCGATGGCAGAGTCTTTATTTTAAAGACGATCGTCTTTCTTAGGGACCTTCGACGCAAAAGTTTTGGTCTGTCTGTCTGTCTGTATGTCTGTCCGTATGTCTGTCTGTCTGACTGTTTGTACATTTGTTTGTTTGTCCACTCCTAACGCCACTGGGTACCTGAAACGGCCAACCCCAATCGCAGCGCCCGCCAATTTTGCTCAAGATTCAGCGGTCATACTTGTGCAATTGTCAATTGAAAAGCGCTTATTGCGCATGTCTGCGGCACCATAACACGTATATATTTTGCATGTGCGTCTATTACTAGAAAATGCATACATAAGAAATTTTAAGGACCGTAGCGCTTGTCACGCTGCGCTGACCATGCAACGCTTGCGCGGAAAGGCGAGTGTTTCCAACGCTTTGCTAAGGTGGTGGCACCTACCAGTCGCCTTGCGTTCTACACTTTATCACCTCTGTGATGGGCGCGCACACGCGTCTCAGAGCCACGTGCTTTGTTTTCCAAGAAAACTGCCAGATGGCGCTCATGTTTCACGTGTGACGTGACTTGATGCTCTCGTTCGCTTCCGCTGCACGCTCGAGGCACTTTAACGCAGCGTCTCCAGAATACCATTCACCGATTTTCTTGTGCAGAACATCAAATAAATGATTTGTTCACTCTCTCCACGCGCAAGACTATCGTCTTTCGACGACATTTGCAGATTACATGCAGATACTGGGCCAATTTTTTCTTCGCTGAACCTTCAATGGCTTTGTCTATCTGGGGTTTGGATACTGCAAGGTCCGTAGCTTTGATTGGCACGCTAGATTTTGTGCTCTGCACTTTTTCTTCGTTCCCAAGAAGGTTTGTGGGCTTTTCATGACCAAGACAAAACCATGCATGGACATAAGAAAGGATGGGAGTAGACACTATCAGCACTACTTCCAGCTTTGGCCATGCTGCTGATTTTTTTTGTTCACCTTTCTTGCTCGTCGCTATCTTGTGAGCTTTCCTGATTTTCATGGTAATCTCTGCAACTGCTTCATCTCTACATACAACCGCTGAGAGCCACAGCTGTAGGGTTACGATGGGAAACAACTCCTATACAATAAATAAAAGCGCCAATGACTACATCTGTCGTGCGTGGAGAGCTATCTCTTTCTTTCCGTGGTAGTACCCCTGCGTGAGCTACTGCGGGTCTTTGGATTTCCAACAACATTGCTCCACTGCATTCGTAGCAAGCAGCTTATTGCAAAAAGAAATGAAAACACACACAACATTTTTTACTTCAAGGTATATCATTGCGCCGAAATGTCCTGCGTAGTACAAGGCAAGACAGTTCTACCTAGCAATAATGATCATTGTTTCTTTTAAAACATTGTGATGGACGATCAATTATCTTCTAGAACAGGACACCACGCAAAGCAACTTGGGTATGAGCTACAATACGCTCACGTTAAGAAGTCCTGTTTAGAAAAAAATTATTTATAGCATGTACAGAACACAAAGGCTTCATATCATTCCAGTAACACGGCACATACATTTCGGCACATCTATATTTCACGACTAACATAACTACGTTACAGTGAAGACATTTGCTCTAATATACATGACAATGTTGGTATATATGTACACAAGAACTCAATGCGATATCATGATAAAATGGTATAACGATACAATAGATGCAATGAAACACGATATGTAACAAATGAAATCATATAAAATAACTCAACGGGCGCTGCTTAGCACCAAGTCGGTCGAAAAATTTGTTGTATCCTTTCGTGTTCCACCTTGACGAAAGGGCATGACCAATGCCGCAGAAACTCTCGCTCCCCGAAGAAGAAAAGCTCCTCTGAGAGGAATGCGAGGATCTCTCGTCTCATTCTCCCCAGTATCGGCCACAAAGCACGCCGGCGGCAATTGGCAGATACGGCCTCACATCGGTTTCTCCAAAGGCTGAACAGCCCCGCAACTATTAACAGGGGGACAACCAGCAAGCCCGTGAGCCAGCCAGGGATCAGGTCCTCCCGATTTTTCGAAGGTTGCCCTAGACCCCAACCATTATCTTGGCTAGGGTTCTCAAAAAACTTGTTGCCAGCACTGTCAGTTCTATCATCGTCACCACCACCTCCGCAACTTCGCGGAACATTAAAATCATCATAATGTAATACCTTCTATTGGTGTGGGCTTCTTCTCCACCCGACGCTAATGCGCAACAGCGGCCTCAAATCAGAAACCCACCTAAGCAATTGAGTTTACATGGTAGGATACCACAATGTTAGGAAGGTGAATGTGTTGCTAAATAAAAAGTTTGAGATGGAAGCGTAACAGGAGCACAGCTTACGTACTTTACTGAGACTACTCTCGTCTTGAGCAATGCCCTGCAAAGTTTTCTTTCCCTGTTTTCTTGACAAAGCAGCACGTTCGTCCCCTGAGGAGGCCTAGCACTCCTTGCTCCATTGCACGGCCTCTATGGCTGAGAGATAAATACGTATAAATGCAGCTGAGGCTTAGAAGCCCTGTGCACGGGGCGTGTTGATATATGACATGAGCAAACACGGAGACTCTTAGGTCGTGGCCCCGTTGCCGGGCACAATGATCGCTACAGAGAAACACACTTTCATTCTGAGCGCGGCATCCTCGGCTGCCGGAAAGAACTTTCATTGTCCGCGTTGTTACCATGGGTGCGCGAGCACATGGGGCTTATAGTGTAGCACGAAAGACGACTGCAATTCAGCGCGTGACCTCGAATTGGTGTGCTATTAGTCGTGTACAAAGGGCAAACCTTTCTTCAGCCAAGAACGCGCTTCCAATCTCTTCGCGTGTTGCCTTCTGTGTAAATGGAAGGTTGTTTTGCGTATGCTGAGTTAGGTGCCGAGCCGCTATCTCCCTCTTTACAATCGACTTTCCTTTTCTTTATGTCAACGGGCGTACATGCCTTGCTTCTCGTTTCTTATTTGTTGTGTGTGTCTTTTCGGGACTGTGGCGTGTGCTATTCGCTATGTGACACGTATGGGTGCACTTAGGGCATCATATATGATGTCATTTCTTTCATATCGCTTCTTTTGAATGCCCTTAAATTTGATTGACACCTCAGACACGCATTGAACCTTTCTATGTCCCACAGCTATGACACGTTTGTCGCTGAGTAAGCAATTTGATGTGCAAAAAACTGGATGCTCGTCTAAAAATTTAAGGCATTTCCCCCAACACTTTCGCCCAACTTTGCGGCCATTTAACTAACTTTTCAGTTAAACTATAGGCGTTTTATTGCATAGTCGCTACATATAACTCATAAACGACCGTACAGTAAAGATATTTGCAAACACGTTTGAGTGCCTCAATCTCCAGGACAGCTGATTCTTTCACTCTGAGAAGGTTGCTATTTCCGGTGTTGTACTTGGGAATAATCTGGAAAAAATTTGAGCGATTGTGACACAACCAGCTACCTGGTGTTACTATTACAATCGACAGCACCAGCACCTCTTTCACTGCGTGAAGTTTTGTTACGGTCGTTTTCACCAGTTGTAATAACTAGTGAATGAATGTACTTGCTACTGTTTCACTTTCAGAACACAATATCACGAAGAGTACGTTTTCACTTTCTGCGTATGGAAACGCACTTGAGTTAACGAAGCCTCGCATCTGTACTATTAATTACCTAATGACACAAACAGCTTTTGTGACAGTGTGGAACTTCATGACGTAGACGAACCATTTTTCGTAATTGGTCGCTCCAATGGTGATGCAGCAGACAAATGCAATACGACTGCATTGCAAGGATTTCACACCTTCGACAACTTCTGAATTAATATAGCTGGAATAAATAGAGTCCATTTCCATGTCACTGAAAAAACGTTCGGTGTACCAAATAAAGTGTGGCCTGTACCGCATACTTTTGTGGGAGCAGCTACCTGTGAAATATGCTGGTGCTCCTTAACTAAATAGAGTGATAACATGTCGAAGTCTGTTCATTGTGCAATTTTTATTTCTGGGTGGTGCGTTCAGATATTTCATTACAGGTAGGCCTAGGCCAAATGCCCATAGTGAACTATGTTCTCATTTAGAAATTTTTAAATTCTCGTCCTCTTACGACACTTTTATTGCTGCATTATTTTTTTTCTAAAATAAACACTGTTTTCAAAGATTTCTATGTTTACAGGATAAAGTACCAAACTATAAAACTTGTTCTCAAGCCCTCAAAAATACGTTTTACTTATGACTAAATTAAATAGGAGTCTAAGAAATTTCGTTCACTCCCCTACAGCACAGGACAAAAAATGCATGAATAAGAACAAACTGATAGCAAAAGTGTCTCTCAGCAGCTACCCAGTGTGGGAACAATAAAAGGTACCCCAGTGTAACAGACAGTGCTTCAAATTTAGCATGACAAAAAATAACAAAAAAAGAGAAGTTTTGAGTCGTTCAAGTTATCATAGACAACAAAGCTAGTGAGGCAAGTGCCCTCACAGTGGAGTGTGATAACTGAGATCATTTTAGAAGCTACATTATAACAGATGATTTCTTTTAAAGATGATAGTCTTTCTTGGGGACCTTCTACGCAAGAATTTTGGTCTGTCTGTCTGTACATTTGTCTATTTGTCTGTACTTGACGATACTTCAAACAGCCTCAAACAATAGCTCAAACGACGACCCCATCTGCAGCGCCCACCAAAGTTGCTCAAGATTTGGCGTTCATACTTGTGCGATTTTCAATTAAAAAGCAATTATTGCGCATATCTGAGGCACCATAACAGCACGTCAATATTCTGTATGTGTGTCTATTTACTAGAAAAAGCATACATAAGTAATAATAAGGACCGTAGCGCTTAACACGCTGCGCTGACGATGCAACGCTTGCATCGGCTTTGCGAAGACCACACGGTGGTGAAACCTACCCGTCGCCTTGCTTTCTACAACTTGTCGCCTGCGAGACAGCCGTGCGCTTCATTTTCCAAGATAACTACCAGATAGCGCTCATGTCTCACGTGTGACCAAGGAGGTTAAGAAAATTTGCTGGAGTGGCAATGATAGCGCAAAAGTGAAGCCGTTCTTTTGGTAAGATGGAAGATGTAGCGGCCATCTTTCAAGCGACATCATAAAGTAAAGACTAAATTGAGCGTTTCCCTCGCAAGCCCGACGAGTTTAATGTGGGAACTTTTTCGGGTCAAATAGTGCACCAAATGCATCTTACAGTTACTAGTTTTCCTTAGTTAGCCTTCATTTGGAGGCAAAGTTCTTTGAAGATTCAGTCATTCATTGTCGTTTATGTGTGGTATTTCGTCGGGAACAACGATCTTTTAATATAGAACTAACGTAGCATTTACATAACACATCAAAGCCACTTGATCTTCAAGTGGGCACTATCAGAAAAGAGCATGTTCCCGCCATCTTGGCAGTGTCAAAAAGTGGCTTCACTTCTGCTGGCAAGGCATTGCGGTCGTTTCCACTCCAGCACTCTTTTTTTAATCCTCCTTGCGTGTGACGTGATATTATGCGCTCGTTCGCCGCCGCTGCATGCTCGAAGAACTCTAACCCAGCGCCTCCGGAATACCATTCACCGATTTTCTGGCGCATTACATCGAATAAACGTTTTGTTCTATTTCTACAAACGCAAGTCTATCGTCTTTTTACGACATTTGCAGTTTAACATGTATAAACGGGGCAATTTTTTTTTTAGAGTTCACACGTAGCTCAAGCAGTCGGTCGTGTATTGGACATATAAATTATACCTCGGGAACAGCCCTACAGCGGGCATAGCAAACACAAGCACGAGATGAAGCGCAGACACACGAATGCAAGTTTTGTTTCCCTGCAGTGGATTATATAATCTCTGGTAAAGCATCGCAAGGAGTGATGTTTTGGCATGATATCAGTAGCGTTACCGAAGAAAGAACATGATTGTCTGAAGTGGTGAATGCAGTCTTCACGCATCTGCTGGTCATCATAATTTCTTCGTTTCTCTGTGAATCCATATTTTGTTGCGGTGAAATAAGACTCATTGTTGTCAGTCAGCCCTTGCTCTTGTTCCATCTTTCGATGTCCCGTTGTAGTGTTCTCTAATCATGGCACGTGTGCTCCTATTGATTCAAAGATACCCTGATGATAATAAAATACCAATGCGGTATGCATGCGGATATAAGAAAAAAAAGCTGTAACGGTTACAAAAAGCCCTTGAATATAAAAATACACTTGGTGGAATGCATCTACAGCGAGAAAGGTACAGGAAAGACAGAAAGAATAATCAGGGTGTAGGTGCTAGTTGGACTTCCTGGGAATATTTTGTACACGGGTACGAAGAGACGCACAAAAAGGCTGCGTTTTCACCTTTCCCTTGCTTCAGCTAGTTGGTTGGCTACAGTAAGTACCCCACCGCACTGGCTATACAATTTCCACTGCACGCTTTCATTTTGAACGTAACGCAGGTGTGCGTGTGTGTGTGCGTGTGTGTGTGCGTGTGTGTGTGTGTGTGTGCGCGCGCGCACGTGTGTGTGTGTGTGTGTGTGTGTGTGTGTGTGTGTGTGTGTGTGTGTGTGTGTGTGTGCGCGCGCGCACTGTATTTCAGAGTTCTTGTTTCGGTGTCTTGTTAAATCTCTAAATAGTCTTGCCTTATCTGCTGGTGTAAAAGAGGTTGTGGCCGAATAGCGTCTTTTTGTACGCGATCACCTGCATACATGGAAAGCGCAATAAATTATGCTTGTATCCACGAGAGATTCGAGAAATTGCGAGACTTGTTAATAATGCAGTGGCACTTGCTTTGACCTGCCACCTTCTAATATAAGACAACTGGAGCGAAAACTTTATGCAATGAGACATTATGCACAGCGAATAAATTTGGTAACAAAGGAACTAGTATAAACTTTACTTGCAAAACTATAAACTTCACTGTTTAAAAAATACAGACAGAGTGGAGAATGAATTCTGCTTCATTATACCATAAAAAGTGCGTACAGGGGAACCTTAGGACTTATATGTGTTTCTCCTTAGCGCTCAATCTTGGAGCGCACCACGTTTATACTTCAATACGACTGTGCAGTGCACCTCATTAAAAAAAAAGAAAAAAATACCGGCGTAAAGGAAAGGAAGTAAAAGGGGAAATGCGGGCCATTTTACGAAATCTCGAAATTTGAGATGAAACATTTTTTTTTGTGACGAGGGACACAATTTAGCCGTGGCCTAAAAGCTTTCACCATGCATCCCGTTCAAACTTGTTGAAGCACATATTTGATAGAATGGCAGCATTAAGCATGTTGCAGCAGCAGCCCGTACGATGAAATGCGAGTGACCAAGATTCAGTTTGTACAACGCTTCCGATTGTTACTCGTGCATATACCTTGTTATTTTCATCGGTGTCGTTCTGTTCGTGTCACGAGACCTTTCACATTTTGCCCTATGGCCTTCCATTTCTCCAAAAGAGCTGCCAGACTCGCTTCGAAATAACGCACTTGTGGCCCCGTTTGTGCTTCTTAAATTTTCTTTGCGTTCATCTCAGGTTCACGTAAGAGAGAACCTTGAAATCTTCAATAGCATTTGTCTCCTGCTTTTATTTTTGTTCTTCATGAACAGCGGTCAACTCAGGTGCCTTGCAAGGAACGTTTCTTTGCCCATTAGAGCCTGAAGTAAAAGAACACGGACTGAAAAATTTATTTAAAGCTATCTTCCATCTATGCCTCTTTGAAAAACGACAACCGCTTCACTTAAGCTATCTTCCTTTTTTTTACTTTCAGGCCTAACTTCAGAGTTTCTACTAACTAACAAACGTTTCTTACTCTGTTCACTTGAAGTTATCTCATATTGTCTTCAATGCCTCGGACGTAGCATTACCGTATTTCGTCGCTTTTCAAACGAAATTACTCCATGCAGGCAACAAACGCCGAACTCATGTGTTGCTTGTTGCGTTCGGGAATGCGTATGTATACAAGTACTAGTTACGCCTTTGGTGGTAGCTTAAGTCTACCCAAGGACGGCAGGTGCACAGATCGGTAATTTACCCTTGCAATTTCCGCTGTATCATATTTGATACAGTGAATATAATACCTGAAGAATGCTACTATCGGTGTGGTGATAAGCAGCAATTGCTGATTTAACATAGTGCAAAATTTAGCGACTTGCAAATTATGCAATACAAAAATAGTCATTTACAAATATTACTAATCATTTTATGTGCCAAACAAAATTTCATTCATATTTTTCTTAAAATGAACTGTACAAAAAGAGTAAAAGCAGAGTTTTTTCGAAAGTTTTTCTGGAGGAATAACTGTTTGTGCGCATTTTAGCGTTATATGCAAGAATGTGGGCAATTTAAATTTTAGAGTGTTAAGATGAAGTGACATTGGAAATGCGGGCCCAACAAATGCAATCGAAAACAATTAGGGTGTCAGTAGGAAGCAAACACAGCTATTCTGTATGAAAATTAGATATTCTACTGCGCAGTCATCACAGGTCTCGGAAATGCTTTGGAAATGAGCCTACGAAGGTGTAATGTTGCTGAAAGGTGCATTGTTGTTGCAGTGCTGCATATCTAATTTATATACATTTCATATGTTTTCGTGTAAAAGGCGGTACGTTTGGTTAGCGTCTCTTTGATACTAAGGCGCTATCCACTGAAGTTCGGGGACTTGGCGGCATCAACCAGGCAGCGATGCCTTTTCCTGCTCTTTTTGGGTTTCAGATCACGCTGTGGCCTAAATGCCTCTTGGCTGGGCTACCTGCGCATTTGCACGCAAATGGATCGACGGCAGTGACCAACGTAGAAAGGACATCATGGACCGAACCCTTTCCAGTACCGACCAGCCTTTGCGCACCTCAACAGCGCAACTACCACGTCAAAGACGCGACAACACTGACGCTAGCAAGCTGTAGACAGCATAAAAGCCCAGCCCATGAACCAAGGCACTTCAGTACACTTGGCGGCACCAACCAAGCAGCGATGCTAATTCCTGCTCTTTTTGTTGTGCAGGTTAGTGACGATTACTCTGTAACCTCCGTAAGAGATGACGTTGTAACTTTTATGGTGCTGCCGAGTCTACGCTTCCTTGTTTCATTGATTGCTGATTGCTATCATGTGTGTAAACTTTTGTTACTAACATCGAGTGACGTTGAGCTCAGTCCTGCTCCGAATTATGATTCGCAATCTGATACTCTCCTTAACAATAATATTTTAAAAGAAATACTCAAAGAACAAACTAAAACAAATAAAACGTTAAAGGAACTTGTGGCCAACGCAAAGGTAGAAATGACTGTGGATAATTAGGAAACCAGGCTTGCTAAAATCGAAAACAATAAAGAGCGGCTTGAACACTGCGAAGAGAAATTGGATGAGTATGAAAGCAACTACGACACCACGAAAGGTGAAATTGAAAGCCTTTCAATGTAACTAGATGATGTAGAAAATAGAAGTACACGTAATAACTTGATCATTTATAGTGTTACGGAAGAGCTTAACCAAGATGCCATCTTACTAGAACAGAAAGTGAAACAAGACGTTCAGAAACGAACTCTCGGCGTTGAAGTAAAAACCATCGAAAAAATTCATAGAATAGGCACCCGTAAAACTGACAAAGAAAGACCAATCATCTCACGCTTGTATGACTACAGCGAAAAAAAAACTAAATTTTGTCTAGCTTTACAAGCTCAAGGGTATGCCCCTATCTATTTCCGAGGATTTTTTTAAAAGAGTAGGAGACATGCGTGCGCACTTATGGCACTCAGAAGCAAGCAAAAGGGCTAAAGGAGCAAAAGCTAAACTACTGTTCAATAAACTGAAAGTCAATGGCAAGGCTTATACTTTTGACCCGGTAAAGAATGCTAGAAGAGACATATCGCAACAAGCAGGCCAACCGCGAAACATTCCGTCAACTTCAACTACGCATAAAAGGTTTACAAATAAGAAGAAATCGAAATGACAACCTAGTACTAAAACACTTAAGATTATTTCCTTTAACGCTAGAAGTGTGCAAAACAAACTTGATCAGTTAGAGAGCCTCATCCTGTCTTACCAACCTCACGTTCTAAAAATAACAGAAACTTGGCTTCACCCTAGAATACGTGACACAGAAGTTGACCCTACTACATACAGATTGTTGCGTAAGGACAGAGAATCAAGAGGCGGTGGTGTAGCGGTAGCAATTAAAAAGAATATCACATCCTTAGAACTCGACGTCATTCCTGACCTTGAAAGAATTTGGTGCAAGTTAACATATTGTCGCGAGAGTTAACATATTGTTGCAACAAAAGTATAACCGTAAGAGGGATACTTGGGCCTCCAAATGCGGCACCTGACTACATTGAAATGATTCATGGTCATCTTTTAAAGCATACAAACTCCAAATCAAAAATAATTCTTGCCGAGTACTTTAACCTTCCCGGAATAAGTTGGAGCATTAGTTCACATGGTGGTCGTGACGTCACGAGTTCATAATTGCTTCTTGACGTGGCTTTCACATTTTCCCTGAATTAACTAGTGACTGATAACATAACACTGCAACATCATCGTCCTTACTTGATCCAGTGATTGTAAGTAGCACATTGGAAGGTTCTTCTGTGTCCATCGAGAATGGTATTTCGGACCAAAAAGTGATTTCTTTAACTTGTCCCATTACTTGCACGTGGAAATACAAAAACCCACTACCTACCTAATTTAATGATTACACCCGTGCAAATCGTCGCCAGGGACTACGCTGTACTATGTTTCCTAGAAACGCAGTTTCATTATTTCGCTGAGCTAACAAATATATAAGAGCTCTGGGCACGTTTGAAAAACATTGTCAATATTGCGAACATACCTCATTCCGAATAAAAAGAAATGCATCTACCAGGAGTACCCAGGAGTACCCAATGTTATCGGAGCCTTGAACCATAAAGTGTTTGAAGCAAAAGCTCATTTTTTAACACTACGTTACCTTCATTTATGACCCACTGTTCCCACAAATTCTGGTTATACTTGTCAGATGAACGAGATTCAATCTCGCAAATTAAGTATTCAGAACAAGTTGTTAAGGAACCGGAGCATATCGCTAATGAGATGAATAAATTTTTTCAATCAGTTTTTATGAAACACGCCAATATAGTGGTACCACCCCCCTATGCTGTGAAAGTACCCATGGAAGAAATGATTGTAAGTGACGAAGGCATAGTTGCTCTTCCGCTCAAGCTTGTTCTAAGAAAATCCACTGGTCTCGATCAAATTACTAATTTTTATGCTAATATGCGCAATGGACATCTAAATATTTCTTTAAAATATACACGTTCTCTCTGCACACTTCGTAATTACCGGACGACTGGTGCCACGCCACATTAGTCCCTATACACAGATCAGGCTCAAAGCTAGAAATAAGCAACTACCGCCCAGTGTCGCTTACGAGGTCGTGCTGCAAAATATTCGAACATATAATTTTAAAGACCATAATGACACACATAAAAACAAATGAGCTCTTTACAAACATCAACATCGCTTCAGATCAGGTCTCTCAAGTACAGCTCACTTAGCTGTAATAACTCACGACATAGTCAATGCAAATAACGAGAACAGTCAATTAAATGCCGTTTTTAGACTTTTCTAAAGCGTTCGATGTTGTCTCACACAAGGATTTAATAAGAAAAGTATCAGTCTTTGGTATTTATGATAAAAAAGAAGCGTGGATTAACAGTTTTTTTTTGACCAAACAAAAACAGAGAGTAACAATCGACAACCATCTATCGCAACCGCTTGATGTTTACTCTGGAGTCCTTCATGAATCGGTACTTGCCCCACTTTTGTTTTTATATTTATAAGGACATTCAGTTTTCTATTAATATTCCTGTTCAAATGCGACTATTCGCAGACGTCGGTGTTGTGTACACAGTCGTACACAATTCAAACGATCAAGTTAACCACAAGGAATAGATCATTGCAAATAATCTATTCCTGGTGCGATACTTGGGGCATGCAATTAAACACAACCAAAACTCGCTTGATTTCATTCACAAATAAGACCGACTCCTTTCACTTTACATACACTATAGTAAACACTACTATAGATAAAAGCGACCAAGTAAAATACTTCGGTGTTACTTTCTCATCGAACACTAACTGGGAACCACTTGTTGTAGCCATATGTCGTAAAGCGGAGAGGAAGCTATCCTTCCTGAGGAGAAAATTGCGCACTGCACCATCACACCTTAAACTTAATACATAAAAGACTAATTATACTTTGTTTAGAGTACGCCGATCTCATCTGGAGTCCACATCAAGAGCACCTCAATAATAAAATAGAAAGAATACAAAAATTGGCAGCTGGATTTGTATATTCAGACTTCTTGAGGCAATCCAGTTCTGCAGGCTTGCTTGGAAGGGCAAACTTTAAACCTCTTTATTAATGCAGAATTATCTCGCGACTAAAATTTCTTTACAAATTATATCCTGGTCAATTCTGCATATCACGATATCGTTGCCTCTTCGACCCACTCAAACACTCGTCGCGACTGAACCATTCCAAAACTATCCGCCAACCTTTCAGTCCTGTTAACGCGCACAAAAATTCCCTTTTTCCGTCAGCATTCCACCAATGGAATAAACTAGACAACAATATTGTGTGCTGTAACACCATTCAATCATTTATGAACATAATACAGTGTGTCCATTTTGAATTATGAGTTGTTTGACATTGTATCTTCTTTCTTGTTATTCCGGTATGTATTTTCTTTCGATGCTTAGTATGTATTTTCTTGTCTCCACTTCTGCATGGGCCGTGAAAAGTCTGCAGTTTGTTAAAGAAAATGAACCACTAGCCAATGCCGCCATCCCCGCAAGCACTAGCACTACATATCAGCGTATGCCTTATGGTGTTGATTTTTGCCATCGTTACACAGCTGTAAACGGGTTATGGGAAGCATGTGCAATGATTCAACATGTCTGTATGTAATATATTTGAACGTATCGCTATTTCGTGATGGTTCACCCAGTAAACTAATTGCAACGCTATGTCGTTCCCTTCGCATGCTTGACATAACATCCATTCCCATCGTACGTGGAATCTGCATACCGGATTTTTAGGGGCGAAGCTCCTTAGGGCGTGGGCTGTGCATCCCCTGTAGCCTGTATGTAGCCACCTCTAGTTTAGTTCTTGCAGTGTTCACTAGATGGCGGTACCGTCCCCTGTATGTAGCCACCTCTAGTTTAGTTCTTGCAGTGTTCACTAGACGGCGGTACCGTCTCCTGTATGTAGCCACCTCTCGTTTAGTTCTTGTAGTGTTTACTAGATGGTGGTACTTGTAGCTGATGATGAAAAGATGCAAGATGTTATAAACTAGAAAGCGGTACTTGTAGTTGATGAAAG
This sequence comes from Rhipicephalus microplus, assembly GCF_043290135.1. Taxonomy (NCBI): domain Eukaryota; kingdom Metazoa; phylum Arthropoda; class Arachnida; order Ixodida; family Ixodidae; genus Rhipicephalus; species Rhipicephalus microplus. The sequence goes on from NC_134704.1 coordinate 119,155,941, forward strand.
ACGCGAGATCTTATAAAATAGGAATGATGTCACATATGGCGCGTGTCATTGGTTGAAGGCAATCGTTCGATTTAGTGCGGCGACGTACGCTAGGGGGAGCGATGTAATAAAATCGAGTGGGCAAAACGTACAGAGGATTCATGGTTTACCAGGTTTACCTCCGGAGCTTCGCCCACTCATCATCATTCACTTCGTGGATATGGCGGAATTTTTTTCCCTGAAAAATGGTGTGAAGGCTGTGTGCCATTTTTTATTATATAATGAAGGAACGACAATGTTTTCACATTGTTCCCTCATCTTGAATTTATATTTGTTGACTTCGAGTTAAGAGCCATTCACTTTTACTCTTCTATTTGATGCAGCAGATAAGAAATGTGTATTTGTGTTGCGACATTTTTTTGTTTCCTGACCTCCAATGCACCGTATGCTCTGTCCCCCCTCCCTCCCCCCTTCCTTCCCTCCCCCCTTCCTTCCCCCCCCCAAAAATCCTGGAATCCCAACGTTAAATATATGGGACGACATAGTGTGACCAGTCCCAGTGCACAATACATTGGACAACGTTTTGCGGAAAAGTGACATCCCATAGAGAAAGACAACGTGGCAATAGTAGAGAACGCAACAGTTCCCCAGGTGGCATCGCTTTTCTTCAGTTCAGTTGTGTTCAAGATTCTAGGTTTAGGATTTCGTCGTGATTTTCAGCTGCGAACAAATGAAGTCTTTTTTCATACCAAAATTTCTCCGGCCTGAACTTTTTAACGCTATCATGCTCAATTCTTCCCCGATAGCGTATAGCGAGTTTTCCCATAGTAAAAAAGATTGCGCGGTCATGCGGTTTCGGGCCTATTGATAAATACACAGCGTTAGATCCCTAGTAGCGTCGCCAAAAGTTATTGCATAGTACCATGAAATGAATGAGTTTTACAGAAAATTTATTACGCTTGCTCTTTATTTATATAGTTAACTGAATCGTACTGTTCGTACCCATTGCCGTATTATAAGCTATCAAGGAATTTTTAGAAACTTGTAGAGCCAATGAATATGCTTCATCCCGATATTAAGTAAATATGAACTTGTGCATACTTTCTTTCCTGTGAAACTGGCCCTTTTGGTGTCCTTGATACTTTCCCCGATAACTTCAGCTAATGTTGGGGGTGTGCTTTATGACGCTTTAGCACGTGTTTGTTTCGCCTTACTCACCACCCATTATTGATATTGTTACCACATATGCAATTTAGGTATGTGCGCCCCGCCGCGGTGGTCTAGTGGCTAAGGTACTCGGCTGCTGACCCGCAGGGCGCGGGTTCGAATCCCGGCGGCGGCGGCTGCATTTCCGATGGAGGCGGAAATGTTGTAGGCCCGTGTGCTCAGATTTGGGTGCACGTTAAAGAACCCCAGGTGGTCAAAATTTCCGGAGCCCTCCACTACGGCGTCTCTCATAATCATATCGTGGTTTTGGGACGTTAAACCCCACAAATCAATCAAATCAATTTAGGTATGTGCATCTGTGTAGCGGGGAACAGGGTGGTGCGAGACGAAGAGGACGTTCGCCGGACCAATGCTGAAACCGCTCAGCTGTGAAGGGTCTGTGACGAGCTTTCTGAGCGGGGCCTGGTCACCCCTGTGTGGCGGGGCCGTGACGAAAGCCTTGGCCATATCACTAGTCAGCCGCGAATGAATCACGACGTGGCGACGGATTTCTAGTTTCGCTGATGTCTGTCACACATACCGATGGTTGCAAAAGAGCTAACGGCACCGCCGTGTTGTAGGGCGGACTGGTGGGCGGATGAGGAATGGTTTCGTCAACCCAACCACCTTGTCGCTGCAGCTCTTCACGTACTATTGCCCGAACAGTAGCGGCAAGGTCGGCAGACCGGCGCACGTCAACACTGGCAACCATTGTCACATTTGCCAGCCTACCAATTTTCGGGGCAATACGAAAGGTCTTCAGCTTCTCCAAAGTACGGCAGTGACGTTGGATGGCGGAGACGGAAGTAAGGTCTTCCCTGCCTATCAAAAAAATGTAAACGTCCTCTGCTGTACCCTTCAAAAGATGTTCGACCATGTCCTCTTCAGACATATACGGGTATATGATCTTTCAGAGCATCAAAACCTCCTCTAAGTAGCTGGTACACGTTTCTCCAGGAGTTTGAGCTCTTTGAGCCAACCTGCTTTCCGCACTTTTCTTTTTCGAATCAGAGTCTCCAAAGCATTTCTTGAGTTCTTCAGCGGAACGATCCCACGTTGTTAAGGAATCTTCGTGGTTTTCATACCACATCAGGGCGGTTTCCGTGAGAAACAGCGCGACATTAGCCAGTCGGTCAGTGGTATCCCAGCAGTTGTACCAGCTTACCCTTTTGTAATGTGTCAGCCTTGCATTCACATCATCTCCTGCTCTTACCGTGAACGGGCGGGGTTCCATATAGTGATACCAAGGTGCAGCCGGCACTGAACTTTGCATGGTTGAGGAGCCATGATGGTTGTCGGTGGCAGACCAGCAAGACGACGGCTCCGGCGAAGTTGAAACAGCTGTGGCTCCGTGGTTCGTCGACGTGCTGTTACCGAGCACCTCCATCACTCTGTTACTTCTACGAGAGGGGTTTATTCAGAGCCGACGTAACGGTCGACTTGAAGGTATACAATGAACGCGCACCAGAGACCTCTTGCCGCCAAGCGATCGTCCTCTTTGTCTCGCACCACTCTGTTCTCCACTACACAGATTCACATACCTAAATTGCATATGTGGTAACAATAATGTCGGTATTGCCTTCGGCAGATTAAGTTATTGAACACTGGTATGTATCCCAAATTGTCTTATAAATATTCACGATGGTACATTTTACAGTGCTCATAAAATGTACCATCACAAGTAAAAATGAGAAAAAGAAAACATAGGGTGGCGTTCTTTTGTTCCATAATATTGCACGGAAGACCCATATATTGCGCAACACTCATGCTTACGTCTTCACGTAGGTGAGATCATGATATCGGTACGTTGTCGAAGCATACTAGAGCTTTGCTACGTATACATGCATACACGCACATAATAAAGAGAACCAAACGATCGACAAAACTTCATTTTGGCAAATATCATTGACGTAATAAAGTAAAAGCATTATAACGTTCCAAACAACAAAAAATAAAACAAGAAAGTGGGCTTGTCATCACATATCAAAGCGCACAAGGTGCATTGAGCCCTGAAACTGCACCTGATCCACTGCGCTGGAGCGAAAAACATGGCATCGCTAGGACAAGGTGGAATTGCCGTAACTTGGCGTAGAAGACGACGCATGCGCAGTGAGATGAGTGGTCACGTACACGTAGGGGCGCAGCTCTTCTTCTCGAACGGCCGATTTATCGCCCAAGTAATAAAGCAACGTGTAGACCATGGTGAGAAACCTCGTGCCCAGGAAGTCGCCGCAACCCGTCAGGCAGGAGATGGCCGCGTTGTCGGGGTCGATGCCCCAGTTCCAGAGGTGGTACACGATGAGGCGCGCCAGCTACAGCAATACCAGAACCTTCACAATTCGAGTGTTGGTTACTCAGGCATAATATTACTAGTTGCAGTCGCACGTGTCAAAGCCACGACATAATTATTAGGCATGTCGTAGTAGATAGCTTCAGAAATTTTGACACCGCCTACTGCCAAAGTGTACTAGTCGCTAGGGCGTTTGGCTGCTGACTCGTAGGTTGTGAGATTGAATCCCGATTTCGGTGGCAGCATTTTTGATGGAGGCGAAAATTCTGTAGGCCTGTGTTCTCAGGTTTGGGTGCACGCTAAAAAACCTCAAGTGGTTCAAATATTCGGAGCCCTCCACTACGGCGCCTTTCATAATCATATCGTGGTTTGGGGCAATAAACTACACCTATTATCACCATGGGAACAAATCGCAGCCCCGGCGGTCGTATATTCGACGGAAGCCTATGTACTTGAGGCGCATGTTTGAGGCCCATGTGATTTCATTTAGGTGAACATTCAAGAACCTCTCGCGGTAGAAATTTCCGGAGCCATGCTCTATGGTCTCTCGCATATTCATACGGTGGTTTTAGAACGTTAAGCCGAAACAATTATATTGCGGCTAATTTCAGTAACGGCCCCGTCGTGGTGGTCTTGTAACTAAGGTACTCGGCTGCTGACCCGCCGGTCGCGTGATCGAATCCCCGCTGTGGCGGCTGCATTTCCGATGGAGGCGGATATGTTGTAGGCCGGTGTGCTCAGATTTGGGTGCACATTAAAGAACCCCAGGTGGTCAAAATTTCCAGAGCCCTCTACTATGGCGTCTTTCAAAATCATATCGTGGTTTTGGGATGTTCAACCCCACAAATCAATTTCAGTAACGAGTACCAGCACCTGTTTTGTTACACTGCCATCACTTTCGCCTATCCTGTCACAGACATCTACGTCAACCATGTTTCGCATCTACGTCAACCGACGTCGAGCTTCGACCAACACCAAGCGACGTGACTTCGTTGCTTGCCAGAGTTGATGTCAATTTGACCCTCTCGAAACAGCATTAGACTGAGCTACGTGAACTGCTATATAAAAGTGCTCAGCATCCAGTTCGAAGGTTCGTCAGATACTGATCATCAAATATCAAATAATTTCGTATACCGACGCCTCAACCACAAAACAACACCCTCACCGCGTTTTGGCAAAAGAACGTGACGTAATAAGTGCTCAAGTTGAAGAGGTGCTGCAAGATGACAATATGCAACCTTCCAAGAGCGCCTAGTTATCTCCGGTCCTTCTCGTAAAGAAAAAAAAAGATGGGTCACCGTGCTTCTTCGTAGACTACAGAAAAGTACAGCGTGACTGAAAAAGACGTCTACCCGCTGCCCCGCATCGATGATTTTCTCGACAGACTGTGGTAGGCCAAGTATTTTTCATTCATATACTTGAAAAGTGGCTACTGCGAGATCGAAGCTCATGAAAGACATCGTGAAAAAACTGCCTTCGTTACATCGAATGGCCTATACGAATTCAAAGTGCTTCCCTTAGGCCCCTGTTCTGTACCTGTGACGTTTCATATATTTATGGACACGTCTTACTGGTCTAACGTGGCACACCTGCCTAGGTTATCTGGATGACGGTGTCGTGTTTTCTGCGGCCTTTTACGAACACATGAAGCGTCTGCAGGCAGTGCTGGAAGCGCTCCGCACTACTAACCTGATGTCGAATCCAGAAAAATGCCACTTCCGCCATAAAAAATTAAAGTTTCTCGGTCATGTTGTCAGTGTGGATGGTGTTCGACCAGACCTTGACGAAAGCTCCGCCGTGGCCTCGTTTTCTGTTCCCCGTGATAAGAAGGCAGGAAGTCGCTTTCTAGGGCTCTGTGAGTATTATCGCCGCATTATATTCAATTTTTCTAAGATTTCTGAACCACTCGCTCACTCGTGAAGACGTGTAATTTGTGTAGGAGGAAGAACAGGACGCAGCTTTCTCTGAACTACGGGAGCGTTTTCAGACACCACCAGTCCTCGCTCACTTTGACCAAGGTGCTGATACTGAGATTCATATTGACGCCAGTAACGCGAGTCTTGGTGTTGACCTCGCCCAACTACAAGAGGGCACGGAGCAAGTTATAACACTCTTTCCCGCCCCGACGTAAACTACTTTGCGTCGGAGAATGAGTGCCACGCTGTTGTATGGGCCACGATGAAATTCAGGCCTTACCATCATGGACACCACTTCAAGACAGTGAACGACCATCTTGTGCTGGTTAGCCAACCTACGGGACCCGTGCGGGCGATTGGCACGGTGAATTATTCGTCTGCAGATATCCAACTTCACGATCACTTAAAAATCGGGCCGCAAGCAAGACGATGCTGATTAAGTTCTCCCACGCCCCTGTCGAAGTTTGTGGCCACGACACCAAAGATGACGGTGGTTTCCTTGGGGCCCTTACTACAACGAATGTCATTACAGGACTGCGCGCGGTTGACGAAATACGCGCAGTTATTGAAAACTTAAAAGACGTAACTCTTGCATACAGCATTGTATTTCTCGAAGTTTGTCGTCATTCTGCCTGCGAGGTGGGTCCCTGTGAAAGAAACCTCTAATGGCATCGATAGAACTTATCTTCTAGTCATGCCAACTGACATGCGTGACGACATTCTTCTTCCCTGCCACGATGAGCCCACATCTGGTCACTTAAGTTTCTCTCGAACTCTCGCTCGAGTTTGACAAGCGTACTACTAGCCTAAGCTTTACGCATTCGTTAAGCGATACGAGAAAATCTGCCGGGATCGTCAACGCCACAGATCCCCGCCACTGAAGCCGGCGGGGCGGGCTTCTTCAACCAATGAAACCACCTAGGGTGCCATTAGTTGAAATGGAAATTGATTTTCTTGGGCCCTTTCAGCTGTCATCTGCCGGCAACAAGTGGATCTTAGCAGTCATAGACTATTTGACGAAGTACGCCGAAACAAAGGCACAACAGCGCGCTGCGTATTTCGATGTTGCGCAACTTTTTATGGACCAGATCGTTCTACGACAAATTGACCCATCGTGCGCAATCAGACACAGAGGAACAGCATTCACAGCCCAGCTCATTCATGACGTATTCAAGGTCAGCAACACGAGCCATCACAAGACCACGGCATATCATCCACAGAGCAACGGCTTGACAGAGCGACTCAACAAAACCATCGCTGACATGTTATTCATGTACATAGATGTCCTTCATACGACCTGAGAACAGGTGCTACCGTACGTCACATTCGCGTACAATACTGCCGTCCAGAAAACTGCGCGATTCATGTCTTTCCGTCTTGTCTATGGACGTGATGTCCAGACCAGTCTGGATGGGATGCTTTAACACAATGGTGATGCTTTGATCACTCGTGACACTGTGCAACTTAACCAGTATTCCGAAGAAGCACACCAGTTAGCGCGCATACACATTATGCACCAGCAGAGTACAGATGCATGATTCTACAACGTTTGCCATCGACAAGTTGACTACCATCCTGGCGATCAAGTTTGGGTGTGGGCTCCAGTTTAACGCCAGTGTTAGTCAGAAAAACTCGGCTTACTCGGTGTACTTTAGACTGTGTAAAGTGTCAAAACACGTGAGAAATGTCAACTACGAGGTAGTTCCTGATGGGGCCTTCTTGCAATGGTGTCAAAAGTACTCGTCGAATATTACGGACGTAGCGCGACTGCGCAAGAACCTTATTGCTTTGTTTTTGCGTATGCGCGTATTGTGTACTTGTTTGCCCCGACTTTGCCTTTGTACTTTCAGAACATCGGAGCGATGCCTATCTTTATTTTGTTTTCGGGGGGGGGGGGGGGATATTAGCATTTGCCCACTAGGTACGGCGAGCGCGAGCCATGGCTGTCCGCTAGAACTAAATATGATGTTTTGGGTCAGCGCGTAGTCTATCATGTTGTTATTGAATCAGCCATCTTGCCAGTTTTTTGTGCGTCTGCCCACTGGCTCTGTTCTTCCGAGTAGAAGACTTTTTCGTAATGTAGTCACCCCCATGGACATGTGTACTATCAGCGTGAGTATTTAGGGGACGTACGTTTCTCAAGTTGTCGAAGTTGGTCCTACTATTGTAATTGGAGACCCCTTCGAACTGAGCCAGCCAGTCCTCGACATCATCCAAGACGGAACCGTGGAACACCTCCAGCACAAGTGGCTTCCGCAGCGTAGGAGGCGTGGCTGCAGCGCCTTCCAGAGCATTGGAGGCTGCAACGCCATCCAAGGCGTTGGGGGATGTCCCTGACATTATCTCGGGCAGAGGACCGAGCTCAGGAGGTAGTCCTCGGAGTCTTGAGATTTCGCGGTGAACAGGTGTTGTCACTGCAGGTACAGGGTTCTAAACGCCTCCTACATGGAGGCGTTTAGAACATCGGGTGGGGGTTACACAGCACCTCCAACAGCTGTCACGTGCTACGAAAGGTCCTTTACTTAGAAGATCTGAGCCGGTGGGGAGACGCATAGAAACAGGCAAGATGGCTGACTCAATACAACAAATAGCCAGAGCGTGAACTACCCCAGAACATCTTCCTCCATTCTAGCGGGCGGCCATGGCTCGCGCTCGCCGTACTTAGTGCGCAAGTGGCAATATTATTAGATGCGAAGCAGCTCTTATCTAGCTTGTGTAGCGCTGTCCGTTCATGTCTCTGTGCCAATGCACCGCAGGTTTTGGGGAGGTGCCGAGTAGATCACGCTTTTACTCGCAAGGCGTGGTGACGTCACTCTCTCTCTCACCTGCCGCGAGCTCGACACGTGTGAGCTCTCTCTCACTTCACCATCTCCATCACTCACAACGCTCGAGCAAAGGTTAATGCAATCGTTGCACAGCCTCCGTTTGCGAAATGGGTGCGCTTTTCAGGCACAGCGAAGTAACAACTGAGACGCTTGTTGCGTTATACTGTAGCTTAGTACGCTTCGCGCGTCCTTTGTGCGTGAGAAACGTGGGGCACGTTTCGATCTGCTTGCCAGTATGCGCGTGACCTTCAAATTTTTTGCTATCGCGTTCAATGCTTCGCCTTTTTATCGCGTTAGAATCAACACGTTAAGTAATCACACATTCGCCCACCAACAAGTTTTTCTTCGCGGAGTGAGAGTTTTCGAAGTCAGGTTTAAAAGGTGAAATGGGGAAGGTGATATATTACTTGAGAAACTTTCCATTCCATAGGTGACGAGTGAAGCTACTAGAGAAAATAGCTCAACTTCTCGTTATAACCAGATTGAGCTCGGAGGCACTCCACGATAATTATAATGTAGCATGATCTTAACAATTGGAGATATGTACGCAGTCACCCGCACCACTCGCCATTTAGTGCCTACTACCTTATTGTATTCATGGTACACAGGGACGGCCTACTGCTCTCCCATAGTTGTGCACCAAATACTCAAAATCCTTAGACATGCGACAACTTTCTGTGGCAGCACAACCAAAGCTACGTGGGCGGAGCTTCTGCACATGTGTTACTACTCAAAGTAGGCTGTTTTCGTGCGATTCAGAGTTCAGTTTCACAAGCGTATCGAAATCGTACTTCTTAGCACAACCATCATACAATGAATCTTACATTTATTGAGGAGAAAGTGAATCAAATATTCATTTTTTTAAAGAGAAGAAGACAAAACTTCTGTGAAGCGTTGAAATTTATTTTAGAAAAAAAAGCAAGGTACGGCCGAACATCTACTGGGCTATTAGAACAACGCGAAACCAAGAAATCATTCCCTAAATTTCTGCGCATACTTGGTCGGCATCATTGTTTTTCTTCTTCAGAGATGTAAGAACTGTCCGAGATGTAGGAACTTTCTGGAGACACTCACGCTATTTCTTCAGGGGTCGCGAAGGCAACCACGAGAAGCAGAAATCTTGGCACCTATCCGGCATGAGCGGGCAATCTGACGTTCGTGAATCTAAGTGGGTAAAACGTAACCTTTACTCAGCCAAGAACGCTGTTTTCCTAGAGTCAATAGCGGGGTAACGCGTCTGTTACTCAGGAAAAGTGCCAGAAACGACTCCCTCCGTAGACGCCAAGGGGAGTGGTGTTACGGTACGCGATCTTCAACGTTGTATTATCAACCATATTAGGCAGCTGAAACACCGACCACGTGTGCTACGCAATTTAGAAAAAGGTTCATTGGTTTTACGTTACAGTTTCCAACCACACCTTTCCTTCCAAAGAGCTTGTATTGCAAAAGACTGGCAGGTGACTGGTGTCACTTTCAAAGCGGCTATGATGATTGGAGTCCGAGTATAACTTATGATATCACATCGCGCATAAATTCTCGGTCATTTCATGCGCGGGAAACAAAATATTTCACAACGCACCACTGTCTTCACTTCTCCCTCCTTTGATGAATACAGATCACCTAATGAACACACACTCATGCTCGCCCACATGCTCTAATGTGATCTTGCTGTAACCGAGCGATGCGATCGTTGTTTACCGGTGCTGGGAAAAGATGAAATAGCACCAGAAACAAGGAAATAAGAAACAGAAAAGAACAAAAACCTGAATGATTGATTGTTTTACCAGTAAAGCAAACAATGTCGAACCTAATATTAACATCTTTTCTTTTTATACTTTCCATTCAGCAACGCAGTATATAAAAGTTAGCGTTCGTAGACTACGTGCAGAAGCGTAGTAAAAAAGGGCGCGTTTGGGCTTCGTTGCCTTGGCTGTGCTGTCACAGAAAGTTGTCGCCGAATATAGTGAACACTCTTTCCGCCCGTTTATCTGCGATAGAGAGGATGCCAGAATGCGAAGCTAGCTCCTTTGCCCGCCGGAAGATACGCCGAAGTGATTTCGCCAAACAACGCGTTGTTTGGCGTTGCGAGGGTTAGCAGTGCCGATCGCGTTTGTGAATAGCGACGTCGTGCCTACAATACCGACGAGGCGTGGGCCAGCGAAGCCGAGTTCAAGCGTCGGAAGGGGAAGATCAACGACACCGACGAGGTGCGAGAATGAAGACAGCGCGCACGTAACACCGACGAGACGCAAGCCAAGGAAGTCAAGCGCAAGCGTCTTCAACGCGTCGGCAACACCAACGAGACGCGAGCCAAGGATGTCAAGTGGAAACACCGACAGAGGAGGGGCAACGCTGACGAATCCTAGACGTCGTCGTCGTTTTACAACGTCTTGAAAGCGCCACGCGCCCTGTTCTGAAGGACCTGCCCGCAAGCGCCGGGCTCCACCGGGCGAACAGGGGGTGACGTGTAAGAACGATCAGGACCTTCTCTAAGACACTACAGGTCCGAGTGCGTTGCCATGCGCATCGGTGACGTCTCAATCCTCCTGCTGTACGTCACTCCCAACCTGCCGAAGGAGCAGGTTCAGAGCTGTCTGGAGAAGACGCTGACTGATTGAAGCGAGGCGTGTCGATGTACGCCTCTTATAGTCGCTGGAGACTTCAACGTTTTCGTCAGCGGAGGAGGACCAGAATGGCTCACCGATAAAAGGAATGCGCTTCGAATTGGCCTTTGCCAACTTCGATGCAGAATGTCCGCAGGAACCTCTTAACATGTACTTCACCGATCACAAGGTGGTGATCATCAAGGTGAAACGCGCGCCTGCTCCTGTCCAGCGCCCGTGTCCACTCTAAAGAAATGACTAGACCTCTACCAGCCATCGCTTCAAACAAATCTTCCAGTGCTCACCGCAGGACCCGCGTTAGCGCCTTTTCAAACCGTCACGCCACACGTGCTAAACGCTGATGCTTCGCACCCCTTCAGGGTTGTGTTAAAGGAAACCGTTCAAAATTTTAATATTAAAACTCCAATCCCTAGTGCTTCTTCAACGTCTACCTAGATTTAAGTACATGGGCTTATAGCTTTCCTACCTCCATCGAAATCGGGGCCGATGCAGAGTGGATAGGATCCCGAGACCTGCTGCTGACGCTCGAACACCTTATTTAATAGACCACCGTGGTGGGATTCAGATAGGACTGGTGCTTTTGTGAGAAGTAGCTAAACAGTCTATAAAATGCCTTGTAGGCCGATTGGTGTAGTTAGTTAAGTCGACTTATAACTTATACCAGTACTTAAGAATTCCCCCTCTGTTCTTCACAGCATTTCCTGTCACCCTTTTTATTACAATAGGCTTCTACAGTCACCGTGGCTCTCGCGACATTTTAGGTATCGCTACTTCACTAAAGAGGACTTGATTTCGTAATACATGGCAGAGAGTGGCGTTTGTCTAAAAATATCGTGTTGCTCATGCTTATCATAATGTACTTCTGTACCTCGTTGTTGGAATTTTTACGTGTACATTGCTTTCAATTCACACTACTACACCCTAATTCTGACCTCCTACATTACATACTTTCCTGAAGGCCCTTTGAAGGGTGCAGTAAAAAAATAATAGGATAGCCTAGGGGAAATATCGAACGGCTAGAAAACAACGTGCTTAGATGAAGAAATTGTGGGTTATCATATAGAGTATGTGATCCGGATACTTGCAATTTGAAAAGGTGAATGTGACTAGCGAGTATTTTCCTTTGTTTGTCTCGCCTTTCTTTTTATTCCGCTTGTGAAGTGTTGCATGCAATATGTCTGTTGAAGCATCTGTCTAGGAGGCATCCGCGTCACCTTTCGCACTCATATGGTTTCGGAACGCCAAACCTCCCAAAGAGCAAAAACAAATTAATAATGCTATAATAAATATCATTAGTAATAATTATAATATTAAAACAATAATGCAAGGAACAATAAAACTATCCTAATGAACTGACATGTGAAAACTGACGGCTAAAGTCAATCCACACATCCTCCATTCCTCGTGCGTATGCCCCAGGCTAGGCTTAAAGCACCATTATTGACGAGTGGGCAGTTACAGCACCGTGACTTCTTGTTCAAGGAAAAAAAGTACCAGGCCTGCGCGGGACGCGCAGCACTGTCAACGCGAAAGCTGGAAGAGCGGCATTTCTGAAAACTTTTTTTTATTCGTGCATTGTGTAATCACTACGAACACACTAGCAGGGTATCGATTATGCCATAAATAACTATTCTTTGTGGTAGGAAGGCATCCACTATGCCATTCTTGGTCAAAACGTGATTGGCATTGTGTGATGCCTGGTTGTTCCTTTGCTGTTCTGAAACACCTAATTACATATAATAACACGATTCCTTTCTCGACATGAAAGCTGCCTAGTGTTAATCTGAAACGAAGTTTCACGCACGAGGTTTTAAGCACCAGTGTAGCTTAGTGGTAAAATACAGGTGTTGCAGCCAGGGGACCCGGTTTTGAACTCTAGTTGGGCCTCGGAGTTTTTATTTATTTCGCTTGTTTCCTTTTTTTTCACAGCGCACGATAGCAAATACGGACACCGGCGACGGACAAAACAGCACAAAAACCCTTGTGATTTCATAATATCGTTACGGGAGGGTACACAGAGAAACGAGGTTACAACTAAGATATATTTTCACGACGCCAAGCCTAAGCCGAGATTGCAAGCCAGAGCGTGCCCCACATTCCAGAATCACGTCATCTTTCTCGCTGTCTTGATTCTTCAGCGTAATGTAGTCTCGTAACATGACCCCCGGGTGCAGAAGCACCCTCTCGGTGCTATGAAGTTGCGGAGTGGTGGAGCTTAAGCCGGGAGACATGAACAATGTCTGTAGACACTGGAGATGACAACTTCAGTGGGGCTATCTCGAAGGTAACGTTGGTCACCTGGCGCAGGACGCGATAGGGTCCTGGGTACTGGGAAAGCAGCTTCTCCGAGAGACCAACAGAGCCGAGTTAGTGTCCACAACACAAGGTAACCCGGGGCAAAAGAGAAGTCATGATGATGTGTGTCGTAACGTTGCTTCTGTTGCTCTTGCGATGCTAAGAGGCACTTCCGAGCGACTTCTCGTGCTTTGTGAGCTCTGGTGATAGTGTCACGGGCGTATTCAGTCAGCGAATCGACAGCTGTCGGAAAGATGGTGTCGAAATGTAGAGTCGGGTCGCGGCCAAATAAGAGGTAGAATGGTGAAAACCCAGCGGTGTCGTGGTGTGAGGAATTGTACGCAAATGTGACAAATGACAATGCAACGTCCCAGTCTGCGTGGTCAGAGGAGGCGTGCATGGAGAGCATGTCAATGAAAGTCCGGTTGAATCGTTTGGTAAGCCCATTAGTTTCTGGATGGTAGGCCATCGTAAATTTATGTTTGGTTTTGCAAGAGCGAAGCAGGTCGTCAATAACTCGGGAGAGGAAATAGCGTCCACGATCTGTGAGGAGTTGGCATGGAGCACCATGATGGAGGAAGACATCGTACAGAAGAAAATCGGCAACATCTGTGGCAGAGCTGACTGGCAAAGCCCACGTGATGGCATGCCGGGTTGTATGATCCGTAGCGACAGTTATCCATTGTTTTCGGAGGTAGACTGATGGAACCAACCTAGGAGATCAAGACCAACTCTAAAGAAAGGGTCAATAGGAATATCTAGTGGATGGAAGAGTCCGGCAGGAGTCACAGGGGTCTTTTTTTTCGACATTGGCACTGGTCACATGCGACGATGTAGCAGTGCACGGAACGAGAAAGCCTGGGCCAGTAAAATGGACGCTGCATGCGGTCGTAAGTCCGAGAGAGACCAAGGTGACCGGTGGTGGGGGCGTCATGGAGCTGGGCGATAACACTTGAACGTGGGTGGGAAGGCACCACAAAGAGCACTTCGCGCCCATTTGTGTTGACATTGTAGCGGTACAAGGTGCCCTCTTTAAGTACAAACAGTCGAGTAGACGGATGGGGCGTTTGAGAGTTCAGCTTCTCAATAATATCACGCAAGACGGGATCTCGGCGCTTTTCATCACGGATGTTGCTCAAAGCAGAAAGAGAGAGCACACATGGCGGCGCTTCATCTAAAGTTTCAGGAGGGTCCACTGGATGGCGGGACAAGCAGTCAGCGTCATGGTGTAAACAGCCAGATTTATAAGACACTGTGTAGTCATATTCTTGGAGCCGTAGTGCCCAGCGACCAAGACGCCCAGTGGGATCCTATAACGACGAGAACCAGTAGAGGGCGTGGTGATCAGTTGTGATAGTGAAAAATGACCATGTGAGTAGGGCCGAAATTTGCCAACCGCATAAACTAGAGCAAGGCATTCCCTTTCAGTATAGAGTAGTTCCGTTCGGCCGCAGAGAGCAGACGGCTGGCATATGCGATAACGCGGGCGCAGCCGGTTTGATGCTGGATCAAAACAGCACCGATTCCATGGCCGCTGGCATCAGTGCGAACTTCTGTTGGGGCAGACATGTCAAAATCGGCAAGAATAGGTGGTGTTGTGAGCAACGCGATGAGATTGGAGAACTACGAAGCCTGCGCAGCGCCCCAAGAGAATCAAACATCCTTCTTCAGCAAGTCCGTAAGAGGTCGGGCCACCTCCGCAAAATTGTTTACAAAACGTCGGAATTAAGAACATAGACCTAAAACTCTTCGCACTTCCTTAGTGCTGGTCGGGACGGGGAAGTTTCACACAGCTCGAACTTTATCAGGATCAGGGCGTATGCCAGAGGGGTCCACGAGATGGCCCAACATGGTTATTTTCTGGCGTCCAAAGCGGCACTTCGATGAGTTCAGTTGCAGTCCTGCGTTACGAAAAATTGAAATGATGGAGGAAAGGTGGTCGAGATGTGATTCAAAGGTCGGAGAAAACACAATCACGTCGTCGAGGTAACATAGACAAATTGACCACTTGAACCCGCGCAAGAGAGTGTCCATCATTCGTTCGAAGGTGGCTGGAGCACTGCATAATCCGAACGGCATGACCTTAAAGACCATCAGGGGTCACAAAAGCAGTCTTCTCGCGGTCCAAGTCGTCGACATCAATTTGCCAGTACCCTGAGCGAATGTCGATGGAGGAAAAATACTTAGCGCCATAAAGGCAATCCAGGGCGTCGTTAATGCGCGGTAGCGGGTAGACGTCTTAGTGATCCGGTTCAGATGTCGGTAGTCGACGCTGAATCGCGAACTGTTGTCCTTTTTCTTTACAAGAACAACAGGGGAAGCCCATGTACTGGAAGATGGTTCAACTATGTTTTTGGCGAGCATCTTCTCGACTTCTTTTTGAATGTCCTGACGCTCCGCAGGAGAAACGCGGTACGGCCGTCGATGTACCGGAGATGCATCGCCAGTGTTAATGCGGTGCTTCAAAATGCTGGTTGTCTCGCTCGCTGTCTGTCTTGATTCTTCAGCGTGATGTAGTCTCGTAACAACATCTTTCTCTGTAATACATTAGTCGCAGTCTGAAAACATAAACTTTACTGCCAAAGTTTATGTATAGCTACGGTGGAGATTACACCCGGAAATACTGAACACAAAATTACGAACACAAAATGTACCAATATAGTCATGCAAAAAAAACCCTCCCACTGCGCATGGGCAGTAGTTCTATGAAACTCAATCAGCGAACATGGAAAAGCGGACGCAACTATTTACCTTTTGGTGCCCTGGAGTGCGTTTACGAGTTTAAGAAATAGATGGCGCCAACGACTCGTGGTGGATGAAAAAGAGTCAAAGCCGCGGTTTAATTCCCTCTGAAAGCATGTCTTATTGTTGGTGCTTACGCTTCGCATTTCTTCACAGGGCGTAAGTTGTCCAGCACCGGACGCGTTAAAGAATAATTCGGTACAAGTCACGTATGTTTCTGTTTTATTGCAATTTACAGTTTCACTTGGTGATAGTGATTTCTCATTTTTTCTTAATGATTGATATGTGAGATTTAACGTCCCAAAACCACCATATGAATATGAGAGACGCCGTAGTGGAGACCTCCGGAAATTTCGACCACTTGGGGTTCTTTAACGTGCACCCAAATCTGAGCACATGGGCCTACAACATTTCCGCCTCCATCGGAAGTGCAGCTGCCGCAGCCGGGACCTGAATCATTTTTTTTTCATTAATTGAAACATAGGCTTCTCAGTTAAATATTTTAGTTATATTTTGATATATTTAGGTATATATTTTTATATATATTCGCTTATTTACTCATATTTGATACTGTGATTATGTACACGATCTTGGCAGCTTGGTACATTATATAGGTGCTTCAAGATAAAAAAATAACACGGGAAACAATGGGTTCGTTCGCACAAGTGCTTTGATGAACAAAACTAAAGGGCTATAAGCGTTACTTCAGTATTCTTTAGGTCCAACAGACGAGTTAGCCCAAGGTGAAAGAGAAAAAAGAAACATATGAAAAATATTCTAGCCAGAGAAGATAATTGCTTCCTACCGAAGGTGAGATTCAAATTGCGAGAGTTAATCTTGCGTCACCCTTTTACCGGGCGATTTGTTCCGATCCACTAGTTATTTCTTGGAAAGAAAGAATTTGGGACGTGTTGCAAATGCAGTTACAGCTTGTGAGTTCCTGCGTCTGGTATCGTAACCTGAGAAATATAGAAGGTGCGACGTGTCGATCTTGTATTGACTTTTGTTTAGTTGAAAAAAAAGAATTTTAAATGGCATACACAAGAAGAAAGGATAACGTAATTGAGCCAGCTTTGGCAAGCCGACCTGTTTTGAAGCCACCAGTGTCAGCCCAACTTGTGATATTTCACTGCAAGATCAAGTACGCAACGATCCTTGCCGATATTGCGGCGCGATGCGGAGTATGGCACGCAGCAGATTTCATTTTAAATCCTTTTGTTCGGTGCAGACCAGCCACCTCACGCAAGAGGTTCAGGAACGAAATGCCACCGAGGCCACTGAAACCCAGCGCACGCTCTGACATTTTGATCATGTGTTGGATTGACACTGTGGGCTTTACTCGTGTGATGATGCACCCTTCTTTTTTTTTTCCTTCCTCAAGGCCCCGCAAAGACCGCAGCTGCAGCCATCGAATAAGGCGTCCAATGCTCAACGATTTGAACTAAAGCAGCAGTTGTCCTCCTGTCTACTTTATCGGGTGTATTTGTGCGTCGACACCTGGGAGTGTTTGTCAGCGCTGCTCGTAGCCCTGATGGTCGCGTGCGGAATACTTATGTTTTTCCTCCTGTGTCTAAACGAAAAGTGAATTCTTCGCGTTTCGTAATTACGCAACATTATCGGTGGGGACCCACCTGCCCTAGCGATGCACCACAATAGGCTGCGAAGAAGGTGATGGTCATGGAGACCTTGCCGAAGCGCAGAATCCTGGAGAGCACAGCGAACAGCGTCTGACCGGGCACCACGACACCGACGAGCACGTAGGCCACGTTGGCCATCTCCCCACCCTGGTAGTACATCTGTAGGGGCCCCACGCAGTTGTGTTCCCCGAACGGTATGTCTCCCAGTGGCGTCACCCGGTTCAGGTAACTGGACAAGCTGCAGCTAAAGACGGCCGCCACGTTGCCGCCCAGCGCTGCAATTGGTTACCGTCAGGCACGCGAAGCAGAGTATTTCATGGTTGGTTCGATCGTGATTCGAAACGAACTTCTTACACGTAAATGTTTTATGCTGGGGTACACCACCACTCCACTCACGCCTTTCCATAGTGGCTAATACGTTGTGAAATATACACGCACAGATGACCAAGAAAAATTTAAAGAAAAGAACAAATTGTTCAGTCACCACTAGTAACACCTATGACACCTATATATAGCGCCGCAGCATGCGGAGTGAAGCGACTGTAACATGGAACGCACATTAATTAGCACATTAATGGTGAGCTATTTATGTACGTTATTTTCTGTTCACGGTGACCATAGCTCGGTGGCACTTCAGCGTGTTCACATTTAATAACTGGCGAGATAGCGAGAAGTGCGCGCTTTAGATATAACTTTAGAAGTCATCGCTCTTCCTCTGAATGTGTTCTCACGGTCCGCACGAGTGAGCACGCCTCTCCAAGACGTTAATTGCCGCCCGTGCGGGTCTGCCCTTGATGCGGGTGGTTTCAACGTTTCACAGCTAGTTTGTTTGTAAGTTACGGAGAGCACAAATGCCGATTCACTCACTGCAGTGGCCGCCTTTACGAAAGGAGTGCACTTCTGAAAAATTAAGAAGCAACAATTGTGAGAGCTGCTGATTCTTACTGGCCCCGTGTATACTTGAGCGTTCATTTTATGCGCGTTCCTTTGTGTCGGAGCAGCCCGCTATTAGTGAGAAGCTAGTACACAGTTCTTAGTTGGCGCTCGTCTTGTTGTATGTCCGTTTCATGCGCCTGTTCTGCTTGAGCAAGGCACGGCGATTTCGAGCTACATGCCGTTCTTCAAGTTAACTCAAATAAGCTGCTGCCGCCTTCATTCCTTCACCGTTGTTGGAATGCGCAGTAAATGTTCAAATACCTCTGTCAAGATACGTTTACCTTTCGGGTAAAAGCCTATTCTATGAAGGAAGGAATAGCCAATGCCTCCTTCTTTTCCTTTATAGCCAGTGCTAATGCGCACTCCTTAACGAAAGCCATCGGTCCACCTTAGTTCGGGGAATGGTCGTGATGTGTCGCCACATGTGAAGCTGCTTGCGCCACCCGCGCGTTCGAGCACTTTCCGTCGTAGGTATATTGAACACATTTGTCTGAAATATTATACCTATGTCAGATTTTTTTTTCTTTCGTGTACCTTGGTTTGTGGCTCAAAGCCTTGCCGATGCCACCTCACGGTTCTGTTGAAGTCAGTGCATGAAGTAGTGTCGTAATTATGCTTCCCCATTGTTTGCTTACATAGCGCTATGAACGCCGACATGCTATCACAGAACAACGTAGCATTTACGGAGGCAGCGTGAGCACCAACATTGTGAACACCAGGAATGTAAGACACCACTCACGGATCTGTACACAACCGAGCAAAACAATACTTCGTACGATTTGCGTCATGAGGCGCTACATGATAGGCTACTTCCCTGCATACCAGCATAGCACAGGCCAAAGCTAGGCGATGGGCAAGAGCTGAAAATGGCAACGAACGGCAAGATCTGGCACATCTGGCTGGCATATCGTAAAAATAAGAAAGGCAATACATAAGCGCTATTTATTTGTTTATTTATTTACTTCACTCTCAACTTATCACTGATAGAGACTATCAATTGAAGCCCTGAACCTATGATGCAGCCGTGTATACAGCTGAGAGGTAGCTGTTTAAAGCCATCGCGTAGAACGGGGTGGATTCCAGTGTTGAAATAGCCTGACTCACCATTTACTGAAGAAAGGTGCAGGGCGATTGGCGGATAAGCGAAGACTGCGTAATCTAGGATGTACCCACCGAAGCTGCAAAAAAGCATGAACAATTAAAGTTGCTAGCAACTTGTATATAGGAGCTTTCGAATGAGGAGCTTTACAAATTGTCAGGTAATTAAACTTGGAGCCTCTTCCAATATTTCACATTGCCATTACGAAATTATATTCAATTATCCTTAATTACGAGACGGTATTATTGGTGACAAGGGAAATTTTGAATGTCTGAAATTAGGACTGCTTTTAATTTTATTTACTTTCGTTTATTGTGGTTTTGTTGTTGACCCGCTTTGTTTGGTTATTTGAGGGTTTATTTTTTAATAATAATTCTTTTTATTGAATCCCACATCATTGCAGGTAGAAGACACATCATATTGCTACATACAAAACATAAAAAGAAATAGAGAACAAAACAAATTAGAATGATCCCATAAAATGCATTCGCACAAAATAACTTAGAGACTGCTGCAAATGCTTGAACGATATGTTGTATTCAGCGCCCCAAAGCCACCATATGATTATTAGACACGCTGCAGGGGAGGACTCAGAAAATGTCGACCACCTGGGGTTCTTTAACGTGCATAGAAATATCAGCACGTGGGCCTTCAGCATTTTCGCCTCCACCAAAAATGCAGTCACCGCAGCCCGAATTCGATCGCACGACCTGCCGGTGAGCAGTCGAGTTCCACAGCAACTAGAACACCACAGCAGGGCCTGCTGCCAATGCTATACAATAGCAGTAGTAGACATAACAGCAGCAGTAGCAGCAGGGAAAGCAGATTTACACGTAAATTACGGGGAGAAATTTCACCTGAATTAACGCAAACCTTCGAGTGTAACACTCGCTTTCCTAATGAACAATGGGTGCGTTCTCTGCTCACTTACCTAGAGACCGTGAGTGCGATAATAATTGGCAGCCTCCCGACGCGCAGCACTTCCCGGGAGATGGTGTTGCGTCGGGCCAGAACTATCCACATTGGCAGCAGGAGCAGGCACAACGCGATCACCAGCGGCGCCAGATCTGCATATGGTCGTCAAGCGCATATTGTATGCAGAGGCGTGGAAAGTTGGGCCAGTCGGTGCTGCCTCGTGGTGCAACCGTGCGTGAACAGACGGGAGCGCGAAAGAAATGAAAGGGAGCTGTATTATACGTAGATGAATCAGTAATATTGATACAGCAAGTCTTTTGAAGTTATGCACAACTGATGCACACAGCTTTTAGTGAATAACTGCTGACTTTTGTTTGCAACACTTTCTTGTCCGCTAACTCTGGCACTTTTAAACAAGTACAATCAACGTCAAGTGGCCCATTCCACCCACAGCTTGTTCTGAGCGCACAAAAATCTTAGCATAGAGTGGTCACACCTGTGCCTGAAGCCTAAGCGTATAATAAACACGTTGCGCCATCAGGCACAATGGTATCAGTATAGTAAACATTGGGATTAATCGATATGAACTATTTTTATAGCAAGTGAGTCCGAAAGTTAACCGAACACCTGAAGCGCGGCGGCAATTACGTAAGCGTGTGCGCAGTGAACAAGTACAGTGTAACTTGCACGAGAACGCACATCAGCAGGCTTTTCTTTCGCAAGACCTGCCCGTCCCCATGCTGATGAATGTTGGCAGGTCCCACGTACAGTGAAAATCGATGATATGCGAAGCATGAATGAGAAAGGTTGGTATGTCACTTTGGAATCAGCACAAAGTTACGAGGTGGAGTTAAATGATGCCGTACTAGATTTCCGTGGCATCACTATCATGTTTGAATGTGTAATTAAGCTTCGTCATCTATTCGCGTCACAGGATACCAAATTTATATATGTGGAGCTAGTGAAACGGTCGCGAGCACGCTATGAGCGCGGTATGTTGTAATGCTTCTACATGGCCCGCGGGTCAGGATTATTATGCTTAGACCAGTTTTATATTTTGTCATTCATTGACGTCATGTAACACCAAATTTGGTATGTGTGGAGCTAGCAAAATGACCGCGAGCGCATCATGAAGGGCCCAATATACTCCTATGTGGCTTTGACGCACGTGCACGCTGGCAAAGCGACGCTCCGTTAGATAAACGCGAGCACTCTATAGTCAGACGCTAGGCGCGACCGGCGCGACCAGCGTCCGTCAGTGCGGCCCGACGGCAACTGGTGTAAACTGCGATATGCTGAGTTTCGCGCCGATGCGTTACCCGAAGAACACTGCGTCTTCCTCTTTTCGTGACGGAGGGATGCCGAACACGCTGAAACGCACATGCATCATAGCGATGCTGCGCGGCGCGTGCCTGCGAGTACATGGAAGCCCCTGTGCCTGGCGTGGACACGCCGGCGTGACGCGACGAAATGAGCGCCAGCGAGCACGCGCACCACTTCACGTCGAAATGTATTGGCGCCATGAACATGATACACATCTCATGATTATTATGTTTGCACCAATCACAGACTTTCGCCATCCATTGACGTCCCGTAATACCGAATTTGGTATAAGTGATTCTAATGAAACAGTTGCCAGCACATCTTGACTGTGGCCTGTAGTCATGTTTTCACATGACACGCATCTCATGATTATCATGTTTGCACCAGTCACATACCTTCGCCATCAATTCACGTACCGTAATACGAAATTTGGTGTATGGGACGCTAGCGAAACGGCCGCGAGGGCGTCATGAGCATGGCATATAGTTATCTTGTTATATGACACACATGTCACGATTTTCACGTTAGGGTCTGTCGCTTGAAATCGCCATGCAATCATGTCATACCATACAAGTTTTGCAAGAAGCCATGTGAACGAAACCACCGCAAGAGCTGCAGGACGATGAATTGTAAATCACGATATTCATGACATACACGTTATCATTTTCATGTTATGGCTAGTCACATATGTTCTTCATAAAGCCATGTTATGCCATACCAAGTTTGATATCAATACTCGAAACGGCCAGGAGAGCTAAAGGTCGTAGGCGGATATATATATATATATATATATATATATATACGCTCAAAGTCACCGAAGTTCGCTAAGAAGTGCTTCGCATTTAAAGTGGTCGTGGCAAAGACGCACATGGATGGTACAGCATTAAAGACGAGTAGACAGAGAGCAGGAACAGCGTGGTCAGGTCGCCGAACAAAGCCGCGATAGCCGGCGCGATGTTGTCCGGGTTTTTGTCGCACTTGGTGGACAGCACCACGACCGTAGACATCACGAAGCCTGCGTGAAGAAAACAAACAGGAATTAAAAAGCGCTTTTTCAGAGTACACAACGTCAGCGTGCTATATTTAGTAGGGCAGCATGTAGATGAATGGTCGTAAATGTTTAATTTGCAAACGATATGGTTAAAAAGAGCCTTTGTTGACATTTCTTTGTTCAAGTTAACTACTGTGCTCAAATGAGTGTACTAAAAAGCAGTGAAGTGGATCTTTATGTCGTGCCTTTCATTTCACCTTACAGCCTTGCGAAGCAATATATCTAAGAAAAGTTTCCTTACAGTTCAACGTTTTTTCTTTCATTTGTTCCGTGATATGAGGTTGTGCTCACAATTTCAAATCCACGTGTCAAGTTTATATTCAGAAAAAAAACATTCTTATAAAATGGCGTTTGTATATATATATATATATATATATATATATATATATATATATATATATATATATATATATATATATATATATATATATATAAGGGAAAGAAGTGTATACCTAAGGGCTCGTTTTTCCGTGTTTTAACACAATATTGATGAGATCTTACAGACAGTAATGCCAAGTAATGTACAGGGGAAGTTATTAGAACCAATGGAATATACATAAGAAGAAAGAAAAGTGGATGAAAAAATAACCAGCCGTGGGCAGAAAACGAACCTACGACCTTCGAATAACGCGTTCGATGCTCTAACCACTGAGCTACCACAGCGGCCTTCCCTCCATCCACTTTTTTTTGTGTTTTTATGTGAATTTAAAAGTAGGAGTGACAGTCAGCGCCATCTATAAGCCAAACGACGAGTGTGAAAACACTCTTATGCGCATGTTTGGCGTCACGTAGCACGTGAACCTCTTATGAGCTGGCAGCTGATTAATTGTCCCTCTTATACAACCTAAACACACCAAGTCTGCCATTACGAGACCCTCGTTCAATGAAATAAGGGAAAGAAGTGTATACTTAG
Organism: Rhipicephalus microplus; assembly: GCF_043290135.1. Lineage (NCBI taxonomy): Eukaryota > Metazoa > Arthropoda > Arachnida > Ixodida > Ixodidae > Rhipicephalus > Rhipicephalus microplus. The sequence goes on from NC_134704.1 coordinate 119,179,692, forward strand.
GGGCTCCTTTTTCCGTGTTTTAACACAAAGTTAATGAGATCTAACAGACAGTAATGCCAAGGAATGTACAGGGGACGTTATTAGAGCCAATTGAATGTAAATAGGAAGAAAGAAAAGTGGATGAAAAAATAACCAGCCGTGGGCAGGAACCCACGGCTGGTTATATATATATATAGGGTGTTTTAGGAAAATGGGTTTTTCTGTAGCGGCAGGCATCTTAAGAGGGTTGAAGGTAATATTTGAAACAGTATTTAGACAATAAAATCCTTTGCTCTTCCCCCTAACTGTCTAACTACTGCTGTAGTTAGACAGTTAGGTCAAAAGGCAGAATTTAAGCCCTTTATCCAAAAAACCGATGGCCGCATTGAGATTTTACAAGAACGACCTGTAATATTAACTGCAATTAAATGAAAAAATCCCCAATTCTGCGGGAAAACCAAAACTGAATCGCGAAAGAGTGAAACCAAAATGAGGGGCCGTTATATCAACCATCTACCGACTCCTTTGTGTGGGTGTGTAACCTGCATAGTCATGACAAGAGGCCCTTTTTCCGAAATTTCAAAGCAGCAATGGGTTCTTCACATCAAGGACTTCAATTTATCCAGTTCACCTAAATACTTGAGTCAGCTAATTGAAAAGGTAAATAAAGTAAGTTTTCTAAGTACTGTTCTCAATTATGTATTCAACCCTTCTAAAATACCTTTGGCTGCAGAGAAGACTGTGAAGGCAATGAGCAAATAGCGTATTTCCTGATCTTTTAACAATATTGGACACATTTTTGAAACGCGCTGTATATATACGCGAAGTAATGCGAGATGAATGGAATCCACTAATTTTGTGCACATGGATATTACAAAATAGTCACGCAAAAACGACAGAACATGGATGATTGACACTTTATTATTTTGAGGAAGCGTGACCGTTTGTGCAGCGAGAAAGCTCACGATATAAAAAGCCAGCCGATTCCTGGGCCTTTGTGTAAAATGTTCAAAATATCAACCTAGTTTGTTAAAAGCCGATTGTCGAAATGAATCCTAATACAGTTTTTTGTCCATATAATTCAGCTCCTGTTGTGCCTTCTAGTTTTATTGGTTCTAAACGCCTGCATTATACAATGCTGTGAGCATCGAAATAGAGCACCACAACATGTATGTGCTTCTTCACATGTGTCTCGTCACAACAATATTCCGCATCTCTTGATGCCTAAGAATTTGCTCACTTTTCAACTACTTGTATATGTTATGTAACACACCATGGCCATTTGTAGTTTCGTTAACTCAATAATTATGTGTGCCTTTCTACACTCGTCAACAATATTGTTAAATGTTTCACAATTGCATTACTTTTTTTGTCCCCTCCTCCTGTATGCAATTCTTCGGTGATTGAGGCTATGTGAAACAAATACGCAACTGAGAAAGAGACTGGCGGTGTTGACAGCGGCCAGCGCTCCAGCGTAGAGGATGGCGATGTGGGTAGGGTCCCAGAGACCATCAATTGCCAGGCCTTTCAGGACGGCGAGTGAACATGTCAGGAAGGTTGCCACTGTCGACTGGCACTGCATGTACACATAGATTGACAAAACAAGGTGTAGCTCATTCAGACTCACTAAAAAATGGCAGATCTCACGTACAGAGAGACCGATGATATGCGAAGCACGAATGAGGAAGGTCAATATGTCACTTTAAAACCCACCTAACATTACGAGACAGACGTAAATTATGCCGTACACAATTTCCATGCCACGGTTGCCATATTTAGACGTGTCATTTACTTTTGCCGTCTATTCACATCACGTGATACCAAATTAATGTATATGTAGAGCTAGCTGAACGGCCCTGAGCGCACTATGAGCATCGCAAGTAGTCATGTTTTACATGACACGAATGCCATGATTATCATGTTTGGACGTGTCATTTACCTTTGTCGTCTATTCACGTCACGTGATACTAAATTTGGTATATGTGAAGTTAGCGAAACGACTGCGAGCGCACCTCGAGAGGGGAGTGTAGTCATGACTTTCTTGACATGCATATCATTATTTTCAGGTTAGGATGTTCGTCACGCAGTCATGTCATACCATACCAGTTTCGCAATGTGTCATGTGAACGAAGCCACCACAAGAGAAGCAAAAGCATGCAATTTAAATCATGACATTACTAGCAAGATTTTCATGTTATGACTAGTAATTTATGCTCGACATACACTCATAATATTCCATATCAGTTCTAGTATTGATACCATTATTTGAACGGCCAGGAGAGCTAAATGTCGTAGATAGATAGATAGATAGATAGATAGATAGATAGATAGATAGATAGAAGATAGATAGATAGATAGATAGATAGATAGATAGATAGATAGATAGATAGATAGATAGATAGATAGATAGATAGATAGATAGATAGATAGATAGATAGATAGATAGATAGATAGATAGATAGATAGATAGATAGAGGGAAGGATAAATGTCACTGAAGTTCACTAAGAAATGCTTCCCATTAAAAAAATATTTTTTGTTTAAGGCTAACCAGGACATGTACTCACAGAATTCTTTCTCGACCGGATTACCTTGAATTTAGGCTCATAGCCAGAACGGAGTATTGTGAGTTTGAATTCGTTGAATAAATTAATGAGTAGTCCAACCTCTGCACGTAAGAAGGCGATTAGTAAAGACCTCACTTTCCAGCTCGAAGGACGCCAAACGAACAAAATACTAGTCACTGTAGTTATGATTGCATTATTTTCACACACTGTGTTTGATATGGCGTGAATCTCAGGGCGATGCAGTTATGAACACAAGTAACTCAAAGCTACATAGTAGAGTAGGTATCGTGAGTGAAAGCTTGACAACATTGTTTCAGACTACTGTTTATGCAATTGCTTTATGTGGTTGAGGCCTTCTGATAAGCGCACAAGTGACACTGCGCTGACATCTAGCGTGCTTGGGGAAATAAAGACGAAAGCGCTGGGTTCATGTGGCCTGAACCTTTTACTTCAGTTGTCAGTTGCTGCTCCCCATGTAACTAGATTCGCTGAAGAAAATATTTTATGTGTATTCTGGTCGGACTAATCTCGACATACTCAATTAAGTTTTATATTGGTATGCATACTCCACTCGTACACTTACTTCCCAATTTTATTTTCTGTCGACACATTGATTTCGAGTGGCGCTGGATAAGAAATCCAACAGCAGCAATCTTTGGCAATAAGAGGTTGTCATCTTTTTTTCTTTCACATTAGCGTTTACTTTCAGGGTTACCTTTTAACACAAAAACGTTCTATGCCGGGGTAGACAGAGATTCTAGTGACGTAATTACGCCACCAAAATGACGTAAAAATATTCACAGTTAGAAAATGGAGAAAGGAGTACATTCAATTATATTTCAACACATGATTCATAGGTCCAGGACAACATAATCTGGGCACGCTATCCCCTGTGCCATAGTCACACGTTTTGTACGCTTTTAAACATACATCACTTATATCTAACACTGTCCTCTCATGGTGTTCTTGGTAACGCACAGTAAAGCCTCATGTTCACAGCATTCGCCTTTAGTTTCTTCAACGCGTCGTTTCCAAGCATTCATCCCATTTGGTGTGTCCTGTTGAAATGCGATTTTGTCAGCGCCTTAACACACCGCCAGGTGGCGCCCTTACCCATACCCCACTGAAAGGATGAACGTGTTTCTTGAGCGCTCCCGATCGACTGTGCAGATGCTTCACAATAAAAAAAAACAGTTCTCGTTTAGGGCTCACCAGGACCTGGACTCACAGAATTTTTTCCCAACCTGATTACCTGGGACTCAGGCTCATGGCCAGAACGGAGTGCTTCTGAATGTTTGAGCTTGCCTTTAAAAATAATAAGGCAGCAGTTAAAATCTTTGTATACTTATTACATTGTACGGCTTTCTCGGGGGTAAGTCACCAGGTATTTACTAGCTTGTGCGTGCGTGTGTGTTTTTTTCTTTTTGTTTTTTCTCTTGACACTTGTGCTGGAGGTGCACGTACATTGAACATGCAAATTTTTGTAGTAGAGCTTAGACTTTCTCTTTTTCGTAGGACAGGGATTGTGTTTGGTAATTATCAGTTGAGACAAGTCATAAGAACATTTATGTCAAAAAGACATGGTTAAAAAGAGTGTAAACTGTTCAGGATGCGGGGTGGGCTTGAAAATGGACTCAAGTGCAGAAGCGCATGAAGAAGAACCTGACGCCAAGTGTAGGCAATGTGAAGTCGAGGAAAAAATGGAGAAAATGATGGTTGCCCAGAGTGAACTGCTGATGAGAATCACCTAGTTGGTGACTGCGTTGGCGACAGAGCAACAGAAAACGAGGGCTATGGCAAAAGGCTTAGGTACGCCGTGGAGGCACTAGCGCAGGTGAACAAAGGAGCGGCCGACGGAAAGAACAGTAGGGCACCAGCAACCAGAACGGTGGAGAAAAAAGAGCCAGCAACTTTGGAAAAACAGGTTCAGCCGGTTCTATGGTCGCAAGACCCAGCTTCAGCAAGTATGGGGGGGGGGTTGTAGTGGACAAAGCAGCTGGCGTGGTAGGTGCAAGTAACCCCCACGTGCAGGACGCTCCAGCTAAAAAGTCACAAAGTGTGATAATCACCGAGACTCGAATTTAAATCGACGCGCAGAAGCAATCAAAAAGAGTGTAAGAGGTGACAAGAGGGTTGCAGTAGGGACCTTCCCAGGACGCAAGCTGGAAGCAGTCATGAGGCAAGCGAGCGCAAAAGTTAAAACTAGAGCTGATAGACGAAACCTCGTGATAACTTCAGGTGGTTTAAACGAACGATGTCCTAAATGAAGATACGGCAGGACTAGCGACCACACTGGCGAAAGGGGTCGATGACATGCGCACCACTTCTCCTCAGGTACAGGTAATGATATGCACCGCTTCTCCTCAGGTACAGGTAATGATATGCACAATACCGGAGGTACCGGTGCGTGACGTCAACCTGCAAAAAGCGGTTGTCAAACGCAAACCAAGAGATATGGCGCATGAGTCGAGAGAAATGCTTTGAGGTGGTGGAAATAAACAGAGACGTGCTTAGGTGGGGTGGTTGTCAATGAGACAAAATTCACTTCGATGGGCGGCTAGGTCATGAGGTGGGTTGGTGACTTGCAGGACGCGCAGTAGGTTTTTGGGGGTCACATGGGCCCTTAGTTGTGAAGAATAGCTAGTAACAAGAAAAACAACAAGGGAGACTCTTTGACAGGTGTTATAGACAGATACAATTCAAAAGTGGCACCAGCATTTAAGATAGGTAGAGTCCAAGGTAAAAATACACATAGCCATGAAAGCCGAGCCCATTCAGACATAGGGTATACTAACATGCAGGGTGGCAGCAACGTGCTGAAGTGGGAAGAGGTAGAAGAACAGCTAAAGAAGCAGAGGCACATGGTATATGGTTTTGCAGAAACGCATTTTAGGGACATGGAACAACCTCGTAGCCATTTGGACAACACGTGGGAATATTGTAATAGAACAGATAGCAGCAGAAATTGGGGTTGTATTGGGGCATTCATTCATAAAAGTACAGACTGGCAAAGGGTCAAGTAGGGGTGCAAGGAGCATTCATGGCTAAAAGGTAAAGTGGCAGGGCAAATGACGCTCCTCGGTTTGGTATACATGTGGACAGGGGCAAAAGCCAGAGAGGAAATTCAAAGAATGGTGCAGCGCAGAGGAAATGACTTTGACGAACTAGGAGAAGAGTGTGCGGTAATTATTTTAAGGGATATGAATGCGCACATAGAAGATATGGATGGATATACTGATCCAACAGGCAGAATGCTAATACACATGTGTGAAAGGCATGATTTAAATAATTGCAGCAGCACTGAGAAATGTGAAGGGCATATAACATGGGAGGTGGGAAGTCTGCAGTTGACGATAGATTACGCAATCATATCACATAGGAATTATGATCGGGTTAGGGTGATGAACATAGATGAGTATGAGCCCAGAAGCTTAGGTAGTGATCACTAACCTATCAAGCTTAGTTTTGGGAGATAAATGAAATTGAAAAGACGGCATTTCAAGCAACCACATGGTGATATTTTTTCAGAAAAGCAAAGGGAAATAGCAAATAAAGAAATTGAGAAAATATACACCGAGGATACTAAAACAAAGTGTGCGTACACAAATCCAACTCGATGGTTTGAGTTAGAGCTCGCTAAGGTACGAGTCAAATCAGCCGGGAAAAGCAGACACAAACCCAAGAGTTGGTAAGATGAGGAAGGTAAGGAAGCCATACTAAGGCGACAGGAAGCCTCCATGGAGCACAGGTATGCTTATCAGGGTGGTGAGCCGATAGATGATGTCAAAAGAAAATGGGATATCTTTTTGAGCTGCAAAAGGGAAGCGTCTGATTTGATCAGTGCAAAGACAAGAAGAAAGGGGGCCCACTGGATGGCGGAGGTTAACAAAAAGGATAGAAAAGCAGCATCAAACTTTTGGAATAATCTCTATTTTCTGAGTAATAAGAAAAGCATGAAACAGGTTTATAACTTCAGGTAAAGGGGTCAGACTAGAAAGGGATGAGGCAATGAAATATATAAAAACAATGAGTACGGAAAAAATTTAAACATCAAGACAGCGCTGCCTGCATCGTACCAGATGAGGATGGACCATTTAGCTCAGGAGCTCCATTGGGACAACGAGAGTGATATAGGGCAGAAAAAAGAGTTCCTAATAGCAACTCAACAAGCCCTGACGGCTTCCGAGTCATCCTAATAAAGAAACTAGGAACAACCTCTAACCAAACATTAAGAGAGGCAGCGAGCAAAGCACTAATTGATTGTGAAGCTCCCAATAGGTGGAAACTAAGCAGGATGGGTATGATCTATGAAGGAACAGGTGACAAAGCCGATATAATCAACTACCGTCCTATAACAGTGGCATCAGTAGTTTACAGGCTGGTGATGCAGATAGTAACGACTACAGACATGGGTGGACAATGAGGGGGTGCTGAGAGAACTACAAAAGGGGTTCCATAAACGAAGGTTGAAGGACAATCTGTTTTCATTAATGCAGTGTAATAAAATTGCGGAAACAACACAAGCCCCCTGTGGCTGGCATTTCTAGATATCGAGTGAGCTTACAATAGTGTGATTCTAGAAGACTTGCGGGGAATACTGGACATCCTAAATGTTAAAGATGGAATAACTAATCTAAAGGACATCTCTAAAAGTAACAAGGTAGTTATCAAATTGGAAGAACAGGTATCAGAACCTACAGAGATACAACGCAGGCTTCGACAGGTTTGTGCCTTTTCACCTTTGTTACTTATGTTGTATCTCCAGGGACTACAAGCCAAGTTAGAGGGGAGTCGATTCTGATTCAGCCTCTTTTTTGCCAATCAAGCAAAACAAATCGAACAGTCATTACCAGCATTAATGTATGCAGATGATATAGTCTTAATAGCCGACAACAAGGAATATCTGCAGGGATTGATAGACATCTGTGGTAATGTTGGAGATAGCTTAAATTTGAAGTCAAGCAGGGAAAAATTCGCAATCATTATTTTAAATGATAACAAAGGCAGTGAGCATAAGATACAGGAAGTCACGATAGAAATAGTGCATAAATACAAATACTTGGGCGTATAGATAAATACCGGTGCTGAGTATCTAAGGGAGCACGAAAGATACGTAATGACTAAGGACACCGGGAATGCAGCTATAATAAAAAAATAGGGCACTGTGGAACTACAATGGGTATGGACGTTGCGAGAGGGATTTGGAAAGGTGTCCTGGTCTCGGGTTTGACGTTCGGCAATACGGTATTGTGCATGAAATTAGAAGTACAAGCACGATTAGAAAATAAACAACGTTGCATATGTAGACTTGCTTTGGGAGCACACGGGAATACAGCAAATCAGGAGGTACAGGGAGATATCGGATGGACATCTTTTGAGTGCAGGGAAGATAGCAGAAAGATAGAATTTGAGGAGCGATTGAGAAAAATGGAAGAGGAGTGTTGGGCTACGAAAGTTCTCAGTTACTTGTACATGAAGAATGCCGATACTAAATAGAGGAAACGAACTCGAAAATTTCCAAGCAAACATTTACACAACAACAAAATAGCAAGCCAAAAGGAAACATATCGGTTAAAAAGAAGGTGAAGAAAACAGAGAGGGACATGTGGAATGTCGGAATGCTTACGAAATCATCACTGGAGACCTACCGTACTTTTGCATTTCCGATGGACGCGGAAGTGTTTTAGGCCCGTATACTGAAATTCGGGTGCACGTTAAAAAACTCTGGAAAGTCGAAATTTCCGGAGCCCTCCACTACGGCGTCTCTCAGAATCATATGGTGGTTTTGAGAAGTTATACCTCACAAATCATCAACATCAACCTACCGAATGTTTAAGCAGAAAATTGCAAGGGGAAAAATCTGCAAAAATTCTCGAGGTAGTTCTCTGTTCTCTGAGGCTGGAAATTGAGTATTGCGGACCGAGACGTACCGAGCAAAATATGGAAGCACAGACACGGTATGTAGTGCATGTGGAGAGCAGGAAAAAACAGCTGAATATTTGATAATGCTTTGTAAAGAACTCCATCCTAATGTCGAAGATAGAGATCTGACACGCCCACCGGCTTCGTCTGGCTTTCACTCCGCGTTCCCCATGCACGCTCGCCCCGCGGATAATCGCCGCCGGCCAAAAGTAACACGCGACACACGTTGCGTTCCTCTCTCGTTAGGCCAGGCATTGGTCTGGCAGTGGTGTTTATAGGCGACCTTAGCGGGAGTTTCTTGTCCAACCAGTCACACTTTTCTGGCTGTCACATTGTATTCTCCAGTTGCGCTCTCCGCCTTAACTACTGGATTCACCACAAACATCTGATGCCAAAAGGGTTTGTTCATTCCTAATGATGAGTGCCAGTCGGGGGGATAGAGATGTATGACTAAGCGACAAAGTGGATGCATCCATGTTAACCAATAGACATTGTGCAAAACCTCTTACCTTAATGCACTGTTAACTTTAAACTAGTTCCCTAATGACGCGTATTACTTTCGTGTTTTACTGACTCCTAGGGCGGAGGGATCAGCGATGTTTTGAGGGTGAAGCTTCTTTTTCCGTGGGTCGTGCGTCTACGATGTATGTAATAGTAGTAGGTAGCGACCTCTCGTTTAGTCTTTGGAATGTCCACTGGTTGGGCGTGCTTTATATGAAGAATATATGATGAAAATACGCGAGATGGCAGTGCTTGGAGCATTCACTTGATGGATGGGTGAACGAACGGATGGACAGAGACAGATTCACGGATGGAGACATGGATGCACAGACGGGCGCATGCACGGACGCTCATACGGACAGACGGACGCACGCAAGATCGCATGGGCAGACGCATAGACAGGCAGACGGACAGACGCACAGACGGATGGACGCATTAATAGACACACGGACGGAAGCAAGAACAAACGAATGGACGAGAGCTGAATGAACTGACGGACGTTTCGCCCCCCTCATCATCATTCATTCTGTGAATGTGCTGCGATTTTTTAGGGGCAAAGCTCCTTATAGCAACACCTGTTCGTCCCTCGTAGCCGTTGTAGTGTGTAACAAGTATAACATTTTGATCTCCAAGGTGGTGCCGGTGAAAGATTTCTTGTGTGCGTTGTTGAACAATGAAAAATAGTGCTCAATGTACATGTCAATAGCTGCTAAAGGGGAATGAGGCAGGAGCGTTCGGCTTTTAGATAACGCGCACGCTGCAATCCCCATTAGCAGCCATTGGCATGCACATTGAGCACTATCTGAGAAGAAAGGGTTGCTACGTTATACTCGCTGGGTGTAACCTCCTTAGTTTTAGAAAGGTTTAGTGAGCGTTGACCTGCTGTGTCATGAAAACAATGAACTAGTATAAACCATGAATTCGAGGTGGTTAAAGGTGGGAAGTAGGTACGAGGCGCAAGCCGTAAGAAAGTAAAAGCCAAATTTCCTGTGTCCCATTTCCAGTTAGCAGTCGTTGGCATGCACATTGAGCACTGTCTGACAGAAAAAGTTTGCTACGTTATACTCGCTGGGCGTAACCTCCTAGGTTTTAGAAAGGTTTAGCGAGCGTTGGACCGCAGTGCCATGAATACAGTGAACTATAGTATATACCATGAACTCGAGGTGGTTAAAGGTGGGAAGTAGATACGAAGCGCAAGCCGTAGGAAAGTGTGCGTGTGCTACCTCTTGTTTTGGCCTTAGAATGTCCGCTGGATGGCGGTGCTTTTATTTGGGGAATATATCATGAAAAGATGAGAGATGGTGGTACTTGGAGTGTTGAATAGATGGACGAACGGACACACAGACAGATGCATGGATGGATGCGTGAACGGACGCAGGGGTGGATGCATGGACGAACGCAGGGACGAACGCACAAACAGACGCTCGGACGGACGGGTGGATGAACGCATGGACATTCACACAGACGTATGCATGGACGGACGGCAGCAAGAACGAATGGATGGACAAATGTTTCGCCTCACTCTCCATCATTCACTACGTGGATATGCTGCCAATTTTTTAAGAACCACGGCAAGACCATTGTTACGTATTTTAGCATGGTGGTACACCTACAAGTAGTTTTTCTATCTCATTTTCACGGCAATAAAGTTAGTTTCATAACTACAACGTAAAGACGTATTATAAAGGGCTCAGTTAGCCTAATATATAGACCAAAGTGGAGACACTTCCTGAACAGTCACAGGAAATCCACCCAGTAACTTATGATGACATATGCAAACGTCCGTTGTCAGCGTGTTATATAGGAAAGTAGACAAGACTGATCTTACGAACTATCGGCCAATTCCTATATTACCCATATTTTCAAAAGGCTTGGAGAAAAGTATTTTTAAAAGACTCATAAATTTTTGTATGAAGTTTAACATAATATCCCAATCTCAACATGGTTGTATGAAGCCAGGTCGATGGAGACTGCTTTACTAGCTCAGAAAGAAATAATTCTTAAATCGCTTGAGGGTAAAGAACTTTGCATTGGTGTTTTCATAGATTTTTCTAAGGCTTTCGACCGTCTCTGTCATCATACTTTATTTGAAAAATTAGAAGTATATGGTGTTCGCGGCATTCCACTTTCCTTCTTGAAATCTTACTTCAAGTACCGCTCACAATGTGTAAAAATTAAGGATTCATTTTCTTCTCTCCAGGCAATAACCACAGGGGTTCCGCAAGGTAGTATTATAGGACCGCTGCTTTTTAACCTATACATAAATGACATTGTCAAGGTCAGTGACAAAGGTAAATACATAATATACACGGATGACACCAGCATTTTCTTTACAGGTAACGACATGACTGCCATGACCACACTTTTAAACACTACGTTAAAAAGCTTAAACTCATGGAGTGAACGAAATTCATTACTCATTAATGCAATAAAAACAAAAGCTGTAGTTTTTTAGTCGAGGAGACAGATTTCCTTGGAAAATAGATTACGTATAGGTAGCGCAGCTGTTGAAACTGTAGAAACCGTTAAAACATTAGGAGTACTTTTTCATTGCACAATGTCATGGTATGCTCAGATTAATAGTCTAATTACCAACCTATCAATGTGTGTGGGCATACTTGCACGAATGCGTTATTTTCTTCCAGTTTCTGTTAAACTAACGCTTTAGAACAGCTTGTTTTTGTCGCATGTAAATTATTTTCTTTTCGTATGGGCAAGTACGACAGCAACCAACATAAGTAAAATATACAGACTACAAAAAAAGCGATCAGGTTTATAGCAAATGTCGACTACTATGTACACACTGATGAACTGTTTCAGCGTTATAATATTGTCCCAATTCACAAACTTTACGAGTATTCTCTAGCAATAAGATATAAGCAATCTCTTTTTCATAACAATCGTGCCTTCTTAGATATTTTTGTATTGGAAACGCATGCTAATTCTTACCCTACTCGTCACCAACAACATGGGAACCTTTCATTTTGTAGAACAAACTTTGGGCGACAAATGTTATGTTTTAGTGTTCCTTTGTTATTGAATAAACTACTGGAGGCAAAAGTAATCCTTGAGAAATGCAGTGCACGTGACATTAGGGAAGTGCTTTTATCGTGAAAATCGAGAAAATGGTGGTCCAGGCATTCATGGAACTGTCTATGTATATATGTGTATATAGGTATGTATATATATATGTATATATATATATATATATATATATATATATATATATATATATATATATATATATATATATATATATATATGTATGTATGTATGTGTATATATATGTGTCTGTATATGCATCTGCATATATGTGTGTATATTTATGTGTACGTGTGTACACGCAATTTCTATGCATAGCATTGTTGCCATATATATAGAATTTCGTATTCTGTCATATTTTGCATTGTACTTCAGAATTTGTGCCGAAAGAACTACTTACGCATATTAGTCTCTGTACATAGCATTACTGTACGTGCATCTTCCGACTTGTACTGCGATAAACATCTCATGGCCTATGTTCATTGCCTATATGTTCATGGCCTATGTTTCTTCACTCATGTCCACGGTGCTTGCCATGTATTAGGGAGGCTCGGGTTCTCCTCAAGTGATAAAACGTCACTTTTCTCCCGAGCCTGCCCTCATCCTTGGGATGAAAAAAAATTGAATTGAATTGAATTGAATGAGTTGGGTGAAGCGCCTGTCTGTCTGTCTGTCTGTCTGTCTGTCTGTGTGTCTGTCTGTCTGCCTGTCTGTCTTTCTGTTTGTCTGTCTGTCTGTCTGTCTGTCTGTCTGTCTGTCTGTCTGTCTGTCTGTCTGTCTGTCTGTCGGTGCATCCATCCATCCATCCATCTGTCTGTCTGTGTGTCTTTCTGTCCATTCGTCCACTGCTATCACACTAGGGCACGCATTAGATGGACAAACAGACTTACGGGCACTTCGGCCCACTCATCTTCATCTATTCCGTACATATGGTGCGAAGTTCTTATTATGAAAGCACCATCTATCTTCTTTATTTATAAACTATACAAAAACTGCTAACGCCACCTAGTTAAATTTCTAAGGATGGATGGATGGATGGATGGATATGGCTGTACCCTCTAGATCGGGCGGTGGCTAGCGCCACCAAGCCGTCGTACTGAATGAACCAAAAACTAGATTTATTTTTTCCCCTTAAATAGTGAGGTTGAGGATTCCTACTTGGCAGGGAAGGGTTTAATTTTTACACGTGCCTTGACATGAGACACCAATCAGATTACCTCCTTCTAGTTAATTCTACCCGCTTAAAGTCTATTTTGCCCTCACTGTCCTTAAACCCCAGTGCTTTAAAAAACTCTGCGCCATCATCCTGAACTATAGGGTGAAGCCCTTTACAGAACATTATCAAGTGTTCGGCAGTTTCTTCTTCCTCTCCAACCGCACTGCATATCGTGTCTACCCCTTCGTATTTGGCCCGATATATCTTGGTTCGCAATATTCCCGTCCTGGCCTCAAACAGTGGAGAACTACCCCGAGTAATAATATAGATCCTTTCCTTGGCATTTCCTGCTTAAAATTTCGATAGATCTCTAGTGCGGACTTCTTAATCATGCCAATTTCCACATATCGGTCTCAGCTTCCTTCACCTTCTTCTTAACCGATAATTCTTTTTAGTTTGGCCCCTGCTGTTTTCCAAGTATTTACAAGTCCATTTTATGGTTCGCCTCCGCCATTTTGTATCGACATTCTTCATGTACAAGTAGCTGAATACCTTCCTAGCCCAACGCTCCTCCCCCACTTCCCTCAAACACTTCTCAAATTATATCTTGCTGCTAGCTTCCCTGCCCTCAAATGATGTCCATCCCGTATCATCTTGTACTTCCTAATTTGGTGTTCTCCCGTGAGCTCCTAAAGCAAGCCTACCTACTCTACGTTGCTTAATTTCTAATCTTGCTTGAACTTATGAACTCATGCACAAGAACGCATTGTCGAACGTCAGACCAGGAACCATGACCCCTTTCCATATTCCTCTGACAGCATCATACCTATTGTAATTTCACAGTGTCCTGTTTTTCATTACCGCTGCATTCCTGTTACCTTTAGTTGACACGTCTATTTCGTGTTCTCTTAGGTACTTGGCCCCATTGCTTATCCATACGCCCAGATATTTGTATTTACCTGTTATCCCTAGCATGACCTCCTGTATTTTAAGCTCACTACCTTCATTGTCATTTAAAATCATGACTGCTAATTTTTCCCTACTGAATCTGAAATCTAACCTATCTCCCTCATTACCGCAGATGTCAACCAGTCTCTGCAAATCTTCGTTGTTGTCGGCCATTAGTCCTATATCATCTGCGTACTTCAATGCTGGTAGTGCCTGTTCAAGGAGTTTTTCTTGTTTGACGAAGGAGAGGTTGAAGCCCAGTTCACTTCCCTCTAATTTGGCCTCTAATCCTTGTAGGCACATCATGAATAATAAGAGTGACAGGGGACACCCCTGCCTAAGCCCCCGTTCTACCTCTGCAGGCTTGGATACCTGTTTTCCCCACTTTATAAATACCTTGTTAATTTTATAGATATCCTTTAAAAGATTAGTGACTACATCTTCCACGCCTAGAGTGTCCAGTAGTCCCCACAATTCCTCTTGAACCACGCTGTCGTACGCTTCCTTGATATCCAAAAATGCTAGCCACAGGGGCCTGTGTTCCTTTTCTGCTATTTCGATGCACTGCGTCAGTGAGAATAGATTGTCTTCCGTCCTCCCGTGTTTCCCAAACCCATTCTGCAGTTATCCCAGCACCCCATCATCCTCTATTCATGCCTGCAGTCTTTCCTTTATAATATGCATCGCCAGCCTGTAAACCACTGATGTCAATGTTATAGGACGGTAGTTGTTTATGTCAGCTTTGTCCCCATAGATCATGCTGACCCTGCTTAATTCCATCCATCGGGAACTTCTCCATCAATTATTATTTTGCTCACTGCCTCTCTCAAAGCCTGATTCGACTTCGGACCTTTTATCTTTATCAGCATATTTGGAATGCCATCTGGGTCTGTTGATGTACTACTAAGAACCCTTTTCTCAGCCCTTTCGCACTCTTCTTTTGAAAATGGAGCCATTGCGCCACTTGATTCATCCTTGTCTATTGTGGTGCATAAAGCACTTTGTTGAAATATTTCTGTCACCCTTGTTCCTATATATTCAATAGCTTCGTTCCCTTATAGCCTAGGACCTTGAGCTGTAGTTATAAACCTCTGATCTAGGCTAGTCTCATTTCTTAGGGAGTTTATATGGTTCCGAAATTTCGCAGCTGCCTTTCTATCTATTTTTGGTACATCTGCAAGCCAATGTGCTCCCTTTCTTCTAATCTTCTCATTGATCAGAAGGGATGCATCCTTTCTACAGCTTAGAAATATTTCCCATTTTCTTTCAACATCATCTGTCAGTTCACCTCGCTGCTTAGCATGTCTGTGTTCTCTAGAGGCTTCCTGGCGTTTTGCTATGGCTCTCTTAACTTCCTCAACCAACGAACTTTTGGGTTTGTGTCTTCTTTTCCGCAGTGACTTGTCACGTGCCTTAGCACGCTCTAGCTCGAACAGTCTGATTTGATTCGTGTATATCCACACTGTTTTATTATCCTCAGTGATAACTTTCTCAAATTGTTTACTAGCTATTTCAATTTGCCTTTCTGAATAAAAATTTTCCTATAGTTGCTCATCTTGTCTCCTTCCCACTCTCACTGTTCTTCCAAAACTTAGCTTGATAAGTTTGTTATCACTACCCAGACTTCTGGAGCCGCCCTCATCTATGTGCATTCATTCCCCGGAGCTATCATACATCCTATGTGACATCAGTGCGTAATATATTGTCGACTGCAGTCTTCCTACCTCTCACGGTATTTGCCCTTCACACTTCTCGGTACTGTTGTAAATGATCAAATCCAGCCTTTCACACATTTCTATGATCATTTTACCTGTCGGGTTGGTATACCCATCTATATCTTCTATGTGTGCGTTCATATCTCCTAGTATAATTATCTCGCACTCTCCTCCTAACTACTGAATGTCCTTTGATATACACTCTACTATTGCCTCGTTTTTCTCTCTGGCCTTTGCTCCCGTCCACAAGTACACGAAACCAAGGAGTGTCATTTGCCCTGACACATTTTCTTTCAGCCAATAATGTTCATTGCACTCCTACTTGACACTTTGCCAGTCTGTATTTTATGAATGAATGCCCCAGTACCCCCCCCCCCTTTCTGCTGCCTTTTGTTCTATTACAATATTCCCACGCGTAGTCCGCAGTGTTAGGAGGTTCTTTCATGTCCCTGAGCTGTGTTTCTACAAAACCGTATTTCATCGGTCTCTCCTCCCTTGGCTGTTTCTCTATCTCTTCCCACTTCAGCCTGTTCCTACCGCCATGCATGTCAATATGCCCTGTGTCTGAAATGGCTCGGAACTCGTGCCTACGTTTATTTCTGCCCCGGACTCTACCTATCTTAGATACTGGTGCCACTTTGAGATCGTATCTGTTCATACTACCTGTCAAAGAGTCTCGCTGGTTGTTATCCTCGTTACTAGCTATCCTGCACCCCGAAGGGTCCGCTTGCCCTCCAAGAAAGCTACTGCGCGTCCTGCAAGTCGCCAACCCACCTCATGACCTAGCCGCCCATGGCAGTGCATTCTGTCTCGTTGAAAACCACCCCACCTATGCACTTCTCTCTTTATTTCCACCACCTCAAAGCCTTTCTCTCGACTCATCCGCCATATCTCTTGGTTTGCGTTGACAACCGCTCTTTGCATGTTGCTATCACGCACCAGTACCTCCGGTATTGTGCATATCGCTACCTTTACCTCAGGAGAAGTGGCACGCATGTCGTCAACGCATTTCGCCAGTGTAGTTAATAGTCCTGCTGTATCTTCATTTAAGACATCGTTTATGGCCTGAAATTATCACGAGGTTTCGTCTATCAGCTGTAGTTTTGAGATTAGCGCTCGCTTGCCTCTTGACTGCTTCCAGCTTGCGTCCTGGGAACGCCCCTACTGCACCCTCTTGTCACCTCTTGTCACCTCTTTGATGGCTTCTGTGCATCGATTTAAATTCGAGTCCCCGGCAATTATCACATGCTGTGACTTTTCAGCTGGAGCGTCCTGCACCTGGGGGTTACTTGCACCTGTGACGCTGGCTGCTTTGTCCCCTTCCATCCCCGCCACTACGACTACAAATATTCCGGCTGAACCTGTTTTTTCTGAGCTTGCTTGCTCTTTTTTCTCCGCAGTTCTGGTTTCTGGTTCCCTACTGTTCTCTCCGTAGGTCACTGCTCTGTTCACCTTGGCTAGCGCTTCCTCGGTGGGCTTCAGCTTTTCTCCCATAGCCCTCGTTTTCTCTTGCTCTGTCGCCAATGCAGTCTCGAGCTCGGAGATTCTCATCAGCATGTCACTCTGGGTAACCATCATTTTCTCCATTTTTTCCTTGACCTCACAGTGTCTATACTTCGCGTCAGCCTCTTCTTCTTCCGCTTCTACACTTGTGTCCACTTTAAAACCAACCCCAAATCCTGAACACTTCACAGTCTCTTTAACCATGTCTTTCCGACACCAATTGTTATATGACTTGACTCTCTCGATAATTACAAATCTCGAGCCCTGCCCTACGAAAAAGAGAAAGTCTAAGCTCTGCTACAAAAAATGCGTGTTCAATATACGTGCACCTCCCCCACTGGGTGGAGAAGAAAAAGAAAAACAACAAAAAACAAAAAAATCAAACACACAAACTAATAAATACCTGGTGACTGACCCCCGAAAAAGCTGTACAATAAAATAAGTGCTACAGGGATTTTACCTGCTGCCCTATCATTATAAGGACAAGCTCAAAACATGCAAAACAACTTATCTGCGCAGTCGATCGGGAGCGCTCAAAAAACACGTCCATACACCGTGACAGTCCGAACCGAACGTCGTCCGAACAACAGTGCGAACCGAACCGATTACATACATACAACGCCATCTAGTGAGCAATCTTTAAAACTAACTAAGAGGGGCTACTACAACAGTCTATGAAAGAGGGGGGATAGACCCACACCCCAAGGAGCATCGCACCTAAAATATGTAACTGTACTGTTTCCAGCAATGCAAATTTAGCGCTAATGATACTAGAAAGTGCCACAAAACGGGAAAACTCATCATTACACTTGGAAACCTGCTATTTGTAGAGTTGTGGCCGTTTTCGATTCTCTAACAAAAATGTAAACTTTTCGACGGATGTAACGTTTCATGTTTAAATTCAAATAACGTGAACTTTGTTAACGAATTTATTCAAGACAGCTAAAGCGAACTTTTACCATAGATAATAATTTACCCTTTTTTTCTGAATGACACACTGAAGCCTTTATGAGTTGCCGAACCACAATCAACCTATAAACTTATACTCGTCAACCAACGTTTCACAAGTTCTAGCGACTTTTGAAAATAACTTTTTTGCATATATCTCCCAAAGTGATGATTCTACTCGAGTGTGGCCTGTGTGAATACTTGTCAATTCTATCTTGTTCACGAATCTAATTCTTTGTTGATCTTCGTGTACAAAAATATTGCTGCACAGTTTCACTGAGACCCGCGTAGTAAATATAAAGAAATGCGACTTAAACTTATATACTGAATATTTATAATACTGTTATATTTATTTTTAATGCTTCTAAATAGACCAGATTGAACAATGCTACAAGAAGACAAACTGTAGTATAAGTGGTGTTTCTGCATATAGTTTACAAATGCGTCCGCAGATTGAGACCAATTAAGTTATCAAATTGCTGGAAGCGTGTCTAGAGTTGCATTTTTGATGATTACAACGGAGAATTTCGCTCCTACCACCTTTTTTATTGTGCCAGTGCTGCACTTGTTTTCTGTTTCCACAAAATATTGAGAACTCTGCATCTACTGGATCAGTTTTCACATTCATCAACCTGCAGCACTTCCAACAAAAATACCCATTCGTGTCCCCTGTGTATTCCTACTCGAAATACGTAACAAGAAATATTTTTTTTCGATTCGATACTCAAAAGCATGTTTTAGCGTATATCCCTTACGAAAATTTTCATTGAAAAAAAACAAAGAGAATGTAATTAGCTATTACAGCACGTGGCATAAGGAAAGATGACAGTTCAATTAAAATACCGTTGAGGAAATTGCTGACGAGTATTGAAAATTGGCCCTTTACTTTCAGTAAAACCATAAGTTGACTGGATATAGATTTATGATTGAGAAAAAATGAAACAGCAATGAAAAATACGCTGTGGATTCATCGAAACACCCCAAAGGCTATTGTTGACAAGCATTGAAAATTTACCCTTGACTTTCAATTGATAGCCATCAATGGTTCATCAATGCGAAAAAACCTATATTTCGCACACTCGAAGTTGGTTTCTCGGCAATAATGCAGTAGATATTATCACCCTAGGTGATTAGAGATCCATTAATATTGCAGTCACCTACATCTGCAGACCACCCAACATTGGAATCGAATTCAGGACCTCATGCACGTGAAGCAGATGTCTTACCCATTGTACCACAGCGCCAGTGCATATGGCGAGACGTTTTGTGGGTATATGTCTACCAAGTGGCTTTTTGCAAACAGTCGGTGGAAGTTTGAAATTTTTGTGCCATATGCGTTTGTTTGCGGAGGCATTTTGTCAGTGAATAGTTTGTAGGGCTTAATGAACTCGAGACAAGAACGACGAGTGCTTTCGGCTTTCACTTTGGTACGTGGTGCGCCGTTCTGCAAGAACAATTAGCGTGTGTTCGTGCGTCATTTTAGTACTTCCCCATGAACCGCGGGTGTTTCGCTCACCGAAATTCGCGGACACCAGCACAACGAGGCTGTTTTCGGCTGTTGAAACTTATGTATGTTTCTCGCACGTGCGCGTGCTGTAAGCAATTTCACTTACTTGTCTCGCGAGGTACACGTGTGTCAGTGATAGCAGCCTATTCTCAGCTGTTTGAAGACAATGCGCTTTCACAAGTCAACGTAGCGCGGGTACTTTAGCATGCCTACTCTAACATTTGCATTCCGTACGCGCGAACTGCCACAAGCAGCATGCTGGGGCAGCAGCGGCTTTTTAGGATTTAGATGATTACGTATTTCCGCAATTAAAATTTATGTGCATTATTTCGCGATATAGAGTGATTTTTGCTCACTTTCAGTCCTTAGCTGATCTTATTCATGGGGAATGGGTATACTCTTACCTTTATTCAGCATCACACCGCTGTTCAAGTGAAAGCCAAGACGCGCACCAGGCTCAAGTATGACGTACACAAATAGCGGCAGACAGATGGGTCTCCCTTCAAATAAACAATGCTTCTGCACATCTCTTTCGTGAACATCTGCGTGCACATGGGGTCAAGAAATGGTGCAGAAGGAACCTTCAAATCTTTATTGTTACTCCATCCAGTTGCGTTTTAGAAAAAGGGGGTTTTTACAGCTGGTACATTATCTCTACAGCAGTGCACTGGTTCTCTTGGACGTGGTTCACTGTTACAAATTCATGCTGGAGTATGAGAACTGTACTTAATATTCAAAGAGGGCGCAAATTTCATTGGCATACGCTCTCCTGCTGCCTTCTGCACTTGGCTTCTGTATACTTGATGTTCAAGTTTATCATGAAATTATGCAACCATTAATCAAGAATGAACCAATTTTCAGTTTTGATCCTTCTTTGACTCACTGCCTTTCGTTTATTTCTTTGTTGCCATGCTTTCCTTAAATCATCAGTGCGATTCATTTTGTGTACGCCGGACCCAGCGGCCAGTGAGTGTCGGTCATCTGGACGCACGTCAAGCTAGTTCGCTCCACAAATAGTTAAGGTTTTTTTCCAGGCCTACAACTTGGCCCCACCACGATTCGGCTGTCCGTATAATCAGCCTCTGGAGGTTGGTACGACTCCAAGTCCGTCAGACATCGAAGGCATGGAAGTGCCGTACACGATGGCGGAGCTCAAGGCAGCAATTGACCAGGCAAAAGTACGCAAGGAACTAGGGCTAGATGGGATCTTCATAAAGTGTTCGAAAACATGAATGACCTTGCACTACAGTGACTGCTGGGCACGCTCAACGCCATTTCAACGACCGGAGAGCTGCCTGAATTGTGAAAGCATGCTGAAGTTGTGCCGATACCAAAGCCGGGAAAGCACCTGAAAAACCTCTCAATTCTTCGTTCGATTGCTTTGACGTGTGCGTTGTGAAAGCTTATCTAAAGCATGTTGGCGTCGCGCATCTTTTGGTGGCTGAAAAAGCACGCCTGGTACCAACCATCCCAGATTTACATTTGACCGCATTCCGGTACAAAAGATGGCCTAGATCATTTGACGTCTATTGTGCTTGTTGGAAGAAGATGAAGCAGCGTTCGAACCCTTCTCGCCATGGACGTTCACAAGGCCTACGACGATGTCAGCCACTCTGCGATTATTAGCATAATGCAAAGGCTTCAACGTCCACCTCGCGTCTTAGACTTTGTGGTGTCTTTTCTGGCACACCGCACCTTCTGCTTCCGAGTAGGCAAGGAACCAACCGTAGACTGTAATGAAGCGGGGTGTACCGCAGGGCTCGCTGCTGGCCCCGATACTTTTCAATCTTGCCCTGTCGCCCCTCACCTGGCAACTAGCACGCATTCCAGATGCCTTCTTGATCCTGTATGCAGGTGATTTGACTATGTGGACACTACATCCAGACCTGCAACGCCAGCAGGAGGCACTTCAGAGTGCTCTGGACAAGGCGTTGTACTGGTTTAATGACTAACATTATCTGCCACGAAGACTGCATTCATATCTATCACCAACAGACGAGGTCGCCGTCGCCTCCTGCAGAGGCCAATTTGTTTAAGCCCAAATGGCCACAACCTCACCCCTGTATCCACAATACGTGTACTTAGGATCGAACTGGGCCCATATGGCTCTGCGAATGCGTCGGTTCGCTCTACTCGTCGGAAGAGTGCTAAGACCCTCCATCTCATTCGTCGCATCTCTCGAAAGACCGGAGGTACCTGTTCTTGAATGGCCCGTATTTTGGTGCGATCAATCATACAACCTTGGCTCGTTTATCAAGATCAGTTTCAACGACTGACATTGAGAGACTGGCACTTGCTTAAAACCGCCAACCGAGATTCTATGAGGACGATTACATTCCTTGCTCGTATAAGGCCTATCGCGACCTTCCAGGCGGAAGCGCAGCTGAACACCATCGACGAAATTTCACACCAGCATCGAGTCACTCGCTACCCCTAGAGTCAAGCTGTTTCTCCGGTGGCAGCATAGCTCACTACTACAATTCAACGCTGTCATAGCCTGACGCACCCTTGGCACAAGTTTCACCATGGCTCAAGGCACAGGCCAGTGATAACCGACCTCTAACCTGCCTACGACAATCCACCCGACAAGTGGCGACGAAGGGCGTCGTCACTACCACCCACAACTCACAAGCGGTATACGCGGACGCAGCTATCGAGGACTGCGTTCTGCACACCAGTCTTATCTGCCCCGCGGAACTTGAAATCCAAAATATGTGCTCTTACGTAAAAGAGGCACCATTTCCATCCCTATTAGCAGAGCTAACTGCGATACGGGGCAGGTTGAAAGTTATGATATCCAAAATGGCTTCTTTGTCACACGATAAGTTGCTTGTATATACGGACTCCACTCAGGCAGTTCGAGAGCTGCGAAAAGTGACCAGCTCCCTCGATATAGCCTCTGATATACACCGACTGATCCACTCATGTGCATGTCCTGTCCGCGTATTGTGGACCCGCCGGTCTGTAGCGGCTCAATTGAAAGCAGATGCCGCTTGCCATTCAGTGACTGTTCAACACCCGCTGCCTCTACTTCGTTTGTCCCTGAAAGACAGCCTGCTCGTGGAAAAAGAGACCCTCTGGTGCTCCACGCGTGCACTCATTTCACCGCGTGGATCAGACCTTCTCGGTGGCTTAACTCACCGAGAGGAGGTTTGCTCAGGAGGATTCGTATGGACAACGCCTTGACTGCTGCAATACGGGCTACATGGACGGGCACAGCCTCTCCCAACGACATGCCATTCTGCGTTGCCCCAACCACAGAGGCAACGCTTGACCAACTATTGGGAACCTGCCCGGGCCTTCACAAGGCTCGCACTCGCCACCTACGCGGGCTACACTACCAACCCCGGCCGACCACCTGTCTTGACGCGCTGGATGCACGGTCCACTGCATCGGCAACTCCTTGCCTTTATACAGAAAAAAGAACTTTTTTTAACTTATGCCGTAGGGCATACTGGTGCCAATAAAAAAAGATTCATTTTTTAGAACACGAGCATCAACATATAAGCCAGTGTTTCAATACTGTCACGCATGCACTATAGAGCAGCCGCACCACGAACACGAAACTTCTCAGCATCCGCGGTTCTCGCCTCTGTTTTTCTTTTCTCTTTCCCCCTCCTTCGCGCGTGCATGCAGGAGAACATGAGTGGGCGTGCGTCTCAAGTTTTCTTGTGAAATATTGCTTGCAAAATATTTTGTCCACGGTTTTTTGGCAGAAATGAGACAATATAAATTTTATTGCAAAGTGCTCAGCAGAAATATTGTTTACGAAATATTTCGTCCATGGTTTTTTGATAGATATGATACAATAAAATTTCTATTGCTAAGTGCTCAACAGAACTTTAGTTCACAAAATACTTCGTCAATGGTACTGCAGTAAAAATGAGTCAATGACATTTTTATTGCAAAATGTTCCACATGAATATTGTCGACAAAGTATTGAAGCAAGTCCATGAGTATGGCGAAACCATTGATGATCAATAGAGTGAATAATTCGATCACAATCCAACAATGAAAAATCAACAGCCATTTTTATAAGGGGTAGTTTTTATACACGTGAACTACATTAGTGTCAGTGGTGGCGTTAACAGGCTACAGATAATTACTCATTTGTTTTTTATACTAGACAATTTATCACATGAAGTTGTCATCATGCAGGCCTTTTAGGAGCGAAGCTCCTTAAGGCGTGGGCTGTGCGTCCCCTGTATGTAGCCATCTCTCGTTCAGTTCTTGCAGTGTTCACTAGATGGCGGTACTTGTAGCTGACGGCATTAAGTATTTCGCTAGCCACCGCCCGATCTAAAGGGTACAGCCATATCCATCCGTCCATCCGTCCATCCGTCCGTCCATCCATCCATCCATCCATCCATCCATCCATCCATCCATCCATCCGTCCGTCCGTCCGTCCGTCCATCCATCCGTCCGTCCGTCCGTCCGTCCATCCATCCGTCCGTTCGTCCGTCCATTCGTCCGTCCATCCGTCCGTCCGTCCGTCCGTCCGTCCATCCGTCCGTCCGTCCGTCCGTCCATCAATCCGTCCGTCCGTCCATCCATCCATCCATCCATCCATCCATCCATCCATCCATCCAAAAGATGCAAGATGTTATAAACTAGACGGCGGTACGTGTAGTTGATTATGAAAGATGCGAGGTGTTATAAAATAGGAATGATGCCACATATGGCACGTGTCATCGTTCGATATAGTGCGGCGACGTATGCTAGGGGGAGCGTTGCAATAAAATCGAGTGGGCAAAATGTACGAAGGATTCATGGTTTACCAGGTTTACCTCCGGAGCTTCGCCCACTCATCATCATTCACTTCGTGGATGTGGCGGCACTTTTTTCAAGAGATCGCACAGGCAGGAATTTTATACCCACAGTATGGAACGATGAATAGAAATGTTACAAGGAATACCTACTTACGCGAAACTAAATCTAGCAAAAAGTAATGGTTTTCAGCGAAAGCGACGAACACTTCATAGCAGTACGAAATGGTAAACTATTTATTGGGACAGTTTTGTTCATATGTTTACCTTTTAAAGTAATCTCAATTATGAGCAATTATTCATTCACGTGAAATATATTCAACTTACAGTTCACTATAAAAACTTTTCGAGGATTGTAGCAGCAATTTAATGACCGAAAATAGGTACGTTACCTGCAAGAGGGCAATGTTTGCAAATATCAGGGGTAGTTGTTCGCGAACCCGGTTCAGGTTGCTTAAGTTTGCCTGTGAGATAAATAAATTTACCTTGTAGTATATTGCGTTCCGAAACAATGTTGAACAATTTAAAGTATAGGATATACTCTTCTATGGAAGAGCCGTAAAGGGGCCCTGTGACACTATTTGAACACGTATTCATCATTAGTTCTCGTGGTGCTGTGGAACACGCCGATATCGTTGCGCACACGACAACGTCAAAATCGACGTAGTTGTAATTTCAATTCACTGGATAAACTACCTTGATATCAGACTGCGGCGACACACAGCGGCTATTTCTATTATGATGAGTGACGTCATGTCATATGGCGTGACGACAAACACCGTTTGCTTTTGATTGGCTTGATGCGAGAAATAGCATGTCATATTCATATGGTGGTAGCTAGACCTTTGATTGAATGCTAAAACAGCAAAAGTCTTTTTTTTATATTTTCCCAGAAAGAAATCATTCCTCTTTAAATGATGTGTTTTCAGAATAACAAACACAACTCTTAGCTTGAGAACGAGGCTGTGGTACGCCGGCAACTAAAAGTGCAAACTTGTGCCGAGTCTTTAGCGAGCCAAAAAAAAGTTGCCAGCATATCCACGGAGTGAAGGATGGAGAGTGGGGCGAAGCATTCGTCCATCCATCCGTCTGTTCGTGCGCCCGTCCCTGCGTTCGTTCATGCATCCGCCCCTGCGTCCGTTCATGCATCCATCCTTGCATCTGTCTGTGTGTCCGTTCGTCCATCTATTCAACACTCCAAGTCCCACAATCTCGCATCTTTTTATCATATATTCCCCATATAGAAGAACCGCCATTCAGTGGACATTCCAAGGACTAAACGAGAGGTGGCACACGCACACTTTCTGACGGCTTGCGCTTCGGGTCTACTTTCCACCTTCAACCACCTTGAGTTCATGGTATATACTAGTTCACTGTATTCATGGCACTGCGGCCCAATGCTCGCTAAACCTTTCTAAAACCAAGGAGGTTACGCCCAGCGAGTATAACGTAGCAACCTTTTCCGGTCATATAGTGCTAAATGTACATGCCAGTGGCTGCTAATGTGAAATGAGAGACAGGAGGATTCAGCTTTTAATTTCTTACGGCTTGCGCTTTGTATCTGCTTCCCCCCTTTGACCACCTCGAATTTATTCATGGTATATACTAGTTCATTGTATTCATGGTTCTGCGGCTCAACGCTCGCTAAACCTTTCTAAAACTAAGGAGGTTACACCCAGCGAGTATAATGTAGCAACCCTTTCTTGTCCAATAGTGCTCAATGTACATGCCAATGGCTGCTAATGGGGATCGCAGCGTGTGCGTTGACTAAAAGCCGAATTCTCCTGTCTCTCATTCCCCATTAGCAGCCATTGGCATGTACATTGAGCACTATTTTTTATTGTTAAACAACGGCTGTCTCTCACCGGCACCACCTTGGAGGTCAAATGTTATACCTTGCAGGTCAAAGCGTAAGACTGGTTACATACTACGTGCGCAAGTATCCTTGTGTAGTATACTTGTGCGCATACTTGTGCGCAAAGATACTTGTGCGCAAGTATCCACAGTGCGAATGCAAAACTGAAATATATTACGTTCAAATGAATTTCACAGTGTTTTTGTCGATAAAATTACGGGAGGCGTAATCTTTGTCCCTACTTTGAACCATATGATCTAAAGCATTGCCTCCGAGATGCGGCGCACAGGTATTCATCTGTAGAGCAGACGACGGATGACAACTTGCCCTAAAGCGTGTTCTGCAGTCTAATGCGGTAGTGTTCGTGCCCCAAATGATAAAAATTTATTATGAATCGTTTATTAACTCATTCAACATTCAATTTTCTTAACCAACGTGTTGCAAACACATGGCTGTCACAACAGCTCCGTCTGTGTGTCAGTAATGGAGAGGCACCACATATTAGAAGTCTCAGTGCTCTACGTATAAGAGTGAATTCAGATACTGTAGAATACCATGTTCAAAATAGTTACTCCTATCTGCTAAAACAGCCTTTCTTCACCACATGCGGTCACGTTTACTCGCGTTTGAAGCTTATTGCCGCTTTTCTGTTCCTATTTCTAGATTTCTCAACTTATCAGCGCATTCTCGAAAAGCTCTGATTTGTACCACAAATATTGTCGCTAAAAACAAAATAATGCAACAAGTTTTTCTAGATTACTGTGTGATGGCCTTCGGTTGTCTATTTACGAGATTTTAAGAAAAATCGAAGATGGGGTTTTGTTATTATTCAAATTTCAGTGGAGTACACTTTTGCCAATATGAGAATTTTGAGGCAATATATAAAAATTTACATTTGACCTACGGCAGCAATAATTTATGTACCTAATTAGCAGACTATATTCTCAAATTGTGTCAAGTTTGAAAACGTTTCTTGCATTACTTTCGGAGAAAAAAAATAGAGAACACGTAACTTATTTTACACTGTCGCAATATTAGACATTTTTAAAAGCTATTTTCTTAAGGTCTACAAACTTGAAACCGTATGAATTCATTCTTCAATAGACATGCGTTTCAGGTGAAAAATATCTTCCTTGAAACAAAAATATTTGTCTTTTTATAGCATATGCAATTTTCGAAAATGACAGGTGACGAAATTGGTGCCTCCGTGTTGGTGAAATTTGACATTTTTTTCTCGTAAGTTATGCCGTCAATCATAAAACGAAGTTGACTTTCGGGCTACATGGTGAGAGATGCACGAAACATAAAATACTCAATGAAATATTTTTCTCAATTTTTTTTCTGTTTCAAGCTTCTGTTGTTTTCTTGCCCTGGAAAATGTCCAATCAAGTCTATCTGTCACCCACTCCTGCCTACGACTTCACATAGAAGTCGGCAGTATTCACTAAATAAATAAATAAAAAATATAAAATATCAACTTTTGGACCCGTGTCGATCTCGTGGAATCACCCTGCCAGGGCTTTTACGCGGAGGCAAGAAGGCTTGAACAAAAATGCTGGAGTGAAAATTCTTGCCCACTAGTGAAGCCGTACCAACTGCAAGATGGCGCCTGCGCCAGCCATCTTACTAGGGGCATGATGAGCTGTTGGCGTTTGACGACTGAGAAGGAGCGTTTTCCTCGCACGACAACGTGGCAAACTTTTCGGGTCAGATAGAGCTCAAAGTGCGTATTGTGCCACTATAGTTTTATTTAGGAAGCCTAAACTCAAGGCAAACTTTGTTGGAGATTAAGTCACCGACACTAGTCTCGGCGTAATAATTCTTCGGAAACAACTATATTTTAACTTATAATTACGTAGACTAACAAATCAAAGCCATTTACTGTCTAATTAAGCACCACCAGAAAATAGCATCTTTCTGAGACCTTTGAAGGTGAAAAACTGGCTTCAGTACTGCTGGCAAAGCATTGCGGAAGCTTTCACTAGAGGAATTTTTTTAAACCTCTTTGCGCGGAAGCACAGTGGTGAACGAATGACCCACAACACTCAGACCACATGGCTTCTGGTGGTTTCTTAAGGCAATTTTTTAGGAGGCGTTGCTTAAGGTCATAGAAGCACTCCACTTTTAGAGCTGCTTAAGAGCAGTACAGAATGAAGTCAACAGCGCTTGTAGCACATCTGTCACTTGCATCAATCACAGAGTTTTTCACCACACCGAACACAGAGCCTGTTGATTGAACGTCAACAGGCTCTCGTATGTTGACAGAGACAACTGTTGCAGTCTCATGAGCCTCATATAACGAAAAAAAAGCCTTTATCCTCCTCCCCCCGCCGAAAAAAAGCTAGTTTAGTCTCTGAGGCAACTCACAACAGGCCCATGTGTGCTCCCTCGAAGTCCTAATGTGAAGTTTGAAGTACACCTACATTTTATTAGACCTCAGAGCAAACCTATGCACTCTATGCGCATCTCGCACTCGGAAGGAGTATTTTGTTCTTGCTGAAGCAGAATAAATCCGTTTTTTGAATATATAGATGGGAAAACTTTCAAATAAATTTCGGTAAAGCAGCACTGACTACGTGCGTTTGCCGGGTTCTCATTTTCCTAAAGTTAGGGAAATTTCATTAGTTCTATATTTCATTATACCTTTATAAAGTTTAACGACTCATAAAGCAAAAAAGAGCAGAACCGAGTTGTATGCCTATTTAGGATAAGCTTGCTGAGATTTTTGGCATTCTAAACTTTAATAAGCAAGTTCAGAATATTCTGTTCACTATTTTCTATTCCCGAAAACTGAAGTGTACTTTGAAAAGTACGTTCGGCCATATTGGGTTGAAAGTGGAATGCGAGAGCAGTGTTCTGTCCCTAGTGCCTATTTCAAAGACCTCGGTGAAAATGTTTTATTGTGTCATGTAACCCGAAATGTTTAAATCGTGGATGACTTCAAAGTAAGCGATAAAGTTAAAAGTAGCTTGTGCCATTGAAGTTTTTGCATATAACTGTACTCTCTATAAAGTGTAGCACACTGTCAACCAGTAGCATTTATGCGAACGAATTATCTTTTTTTTTGCTTTCTATGCACCCACTACATGGTCGCAAGAGAATACACGCCTTAACGTTCATGACTTTTGCCATCTGCGGCTGGCTTCAAACCGCGAGGTTATTATGACTATCGAGTCATATTACACCCAATGGCAATGTACTCCTGTATTACGAGATTTTTACGGCGCTATGCCACGTTATATTATGAAGCCTGTATACAGCACTCTTGTGTTTGTAAAGCATGGAAGTTGTTTTAACATCATTTCCAAGTAGAGGAAGTCATTTTAGATGCATTTCCAAGCATAGACTTTGCTGTGTGACAGAATACTTGCTTGAAAAAGACATGGCTGGGATTCAATTTTCACTGGGATCTGGGCATGTCTATTATTAATTCAATTCATTTGACTCTTGTGCGAGTCATGGAAAAGATCATAATTTTTTTGCTCCTATTGAACGAAGCCGGCTCCAATGCCGATGCCGGCATTTCTGCGAAACAAGTTTTCTAACGTTATCGCATGAAAAAGTTTGCCTCATCCACAGGAACATTGTAAGAATGTTGGGGCAGCGTTGTTAAGATGCGCTCGGACTGGAATTCGCTGACGTGTAGGAAGACTGTGCTGCCAGGAAGACTTACGTTTGCGTCCGGAAGAATCTTTCTGCAGTAAAGCTACACGTTTATTCTTAATATGCCTGGGCGCTAGCTTAAGCTCTTTGCTGAAGTGCACCTTACAAGACTACGTCATGCTTCACCCTCTCGCCTCCTCATTTCCTCCGTCATCTTCACAACACTCCCACCTTCTTGCTAGGCTATGTAATACTATGCATGGCTAAGGAGAATTCCTAGATTCAGTATGTGCTAGAGCCGTCATTTCAACATCTTGTCTTCAATTCAGCACTACTTTCTTCAGTGCTTCTGTACGCATGCTTTATACCGTCTCATTTAAAACAAGCAAAAAGTAGTAGAGGGCACCTTTGAAAGCGGGGATGGTGGAGATAAGGAGGCCGCGTTGACGAATCAGGCATTCCCTCAAAAAGAAAGAATGCGAGGGCGTAGAGTTGGAAGGGGAGATGTGTAGATGCATCACGGAATTGTGAAATATTATTATGATATTGCTTAATTAATTATCAATCTGACGGAGGCCGCACGTGTAAATTGTACGTCAGAAGTTGATATAAGGGCTCCACTTTCATCAGTTTTAGTTGGGTATGTACTATGTCATATTGCATGGGTTCAAGAACCCCCTTGAAAGAGTTTATACTGCAGGCTCGAGTGTATTCAACTTGGCACTAAGTTATGACTGCGTATTTTCTTTCCTAGTCATCAGAAGTTTGCCTTGGCACAGTGCTTTAACTTAGCGGAGCATGACTTCGATGACCTCTAAAAAGATACTAAAGGCAACTATTAAGTTGACGTTGACTGCAGAAATATTGGTCCACAAATCTCGTGTGTTACTTTTGTGCCAGAGAAGGGCCTATTTTGAAATAAAATCACGTTCTAGTTGACCGCAACAGTTTAACGCACTTCAAATTACTCGCTCAACAAGTTGAGAGTTCGGACCAACTCACGTCACTGTTACCATGCGCAACGTTGCCCGGCTTTATAGCAGCGGATCGAAAACAACGGGAGCCACAGCAAAAAAATACGGCTATAGATTAACTTGCCGCCATTGGCTCCGAGATGGTAGACGTTTTTTTTTTTGTTCAACTGTGCTCTGCTAGATGGCACCATCTGCCCAGTGTAACTACATGGAAATTGCATTTTTGAACCACTCGCGCCATTTTCCATAGTTACGTCCGGCGGTTCTTTTTTTCCATTAATCAAACAGAAACAAACAAGCAGCATTTTATTGCGTATTTTTATGCACGGAAGATTCTTTATTTATTGCAGTTAAACCGATTAGTAGTGAATAACTGTAGGTGGTTTGTCTGATGTCATCAGGATCATTTTAATCCTACTGCGGCGCATGTGTTCTTGTGCATTTACCTTAATTTCTCGGTAAGTAGGTCATTGTTGTTGATCAAATTGTCGTTTTAGATGCTGTCATACATTGAGCTTTCATACTGAGGGAAATCGTTCTTTGACTTATGTGTCCCTTTAGATTTACAAACCTACGTTCCAGTATGCATGCCAAGTTGTGTATATTATACTGTGTCTATTGCATTTTTTGCGATAAAAACTGACTAATGTTATGCTAAGTGGCGATCGTAGCATGACATTTGAATGACTTTCAAAGCGTCATCTTTATAGTGTGCCTATTTACAGAGCGCTGAAGGGTTTTACATTTTTATTACCTAAGCAAGCACACCTTATTTAGTGAACATTGCTTCTCTTTCAGGCGACACTGGTTCAAAAAATGACAGCATTTCGTCTAGTAACTGTACTTAACTAGCTTCACGATACCATCTCATATACAATTCCTGAATGCATCTTCTGGTAATTGTGCGAAGCATAACAGTAGTGGAGCGGGCAACACGCTTATGGACAAGACTTAAAATTCATGAAACTGCGAGTATTAGGGTAAATCAAATACTTCAGTTAGGTGTCTTATAAGTGTGCCTAAACAAGGAACAATAGGTTAGTTGTTTTATGAGGTGCAAACACCAAAAGGAGGCTATGCTATGAGAGACGCCATAAAAATCATTACGTTTGGCAATTTCGTTGAGGGGGTGATTAAAAATCAAGCATGTGTTACTGTACAGAGCAACTGAAAGCAACTGTCTGACAGGCACGCATGAAAGCGTAGATTCAAATAGTGCAAGCGGAATAGACAAGCGAGGACGTAGATTGGTTCTTCATTATGTGGGCCAAAGAGAGGCACACTGAATACGCACCTGGGTGCTAAGTCTCGCAACCAGGGTCTGCTCCAGGTTGCCGTTGAGTCCAAGCAATGGTGGAATGACCACAAATATCTGGTGCACTATCACATACACCGGCCAGTCCTGCATTTTTGAAATGAGAACATATAGAGAAGGCTCAAAGAAGGTCCACGAAACTTGTCTCAAGCCCTTATTACCATCAAAGAAGGCGTAGTCGAAAAACAGAATGCGGTGGTCGCCAACACTAATAACAGTCCGAACATTTTCCTCTCTCTATTCTTCACATCTTATCATAGAGGACCTAAACTAAACAAGCGTCTCTTAAGCTATCCTGCGAGCAATCAAACGAGAATAGTATGATTTAGTCCAGCTTGAATATTTGTAGAAATTTCCGGTTGTGATCAGTAAGACCCAACTCCACGTGTCGTACTACAGCTTGAGGGACCACCTCATGCTGCATTGCGTGTCTAAGCAAAAATTATATATTTTTGTTTTCAGGAAGGGTAAACTCTGTTTTACTACCCATTTGACCAGGACACGTAAACATAGCATATGTGGTAACTGTTTACATTAAAAAAATAAAGATTTCTGTTGTATCATACATGAAAACAAAGTTTTCATTAGAACCCTTCAAACAATGCGAATAGTGTTTATAAGTTCAGTTGGACAGAACTCCATTTACAAAGACCTAATGATGGTTTAAATTGGTTAGCTACTCAACCCAATATGTACGCCTACTTTTTGAAGGTGGTTGCTTTTGGTCAGCCACTTCTTATATATTACCTACGTGGTAGTCACAAACAAGAACCGCAATCTGTTTGGTTGTTCTTAAGAAGGCCGAGAGTTTGCTGCGATTTACTTACTAAATTCATAAGTTGCAACTAGACTCATTCACTTTGCAGGACAAGGTAATACAATTACTGCGAATGAAGTATACTGGAATTACGCGGCACAACAGTTTATATTCAGTTCTATTACCACGGGTCAAGCAGCGGAGTCTTAAAGGGCGCGATGGGGAACAATTTATCTATATGAAGGTTTCAAAGCTTGACTTTGTGTGAATAATCACTTTAGGGTGTATGACTGAGACTGTGGTGAAAAATATCCTACACGTTACTTTTGTTTTGCCGAAATACTTGAAGGAATTGTTACAAGCGACACGCACATGACCAGTGCATGAACATGAACTCAATGGTGCGTTTAGTCTCGTAAATACGGGTTGCTCTCGTTTTTATAGAATAAAGTTTGTGGTACGCTTCAATGCGCCAATCCTGCAGTGAAGGCACGTCAAGCCAGTCGTAAGGCCTTATTTTTTAGCAAGTTCCTTCTGTGGAAAATGTTATGGCACTGGCAATGTGTGATATATACGCAACACATTGGGTTTCAATGCCAGCCAACTGGAAGTTGAATGCTGCTCGAATGTTATGATGAAACTGCAACAAATATGTGAACGAATCTAAAAATAATGTAGTCGCTCAAGTTAATAGTTGCATATATAGCATCATAGGAGTGCGTACAAGAGAGATACAGGGACGCGGCCTTCCATTATTCACCTCAAAGAGTGTTTGTAGAGTCTGCCTCATACGTTTGTTCAATTATGAATACACAGGTAATTTAAACTATTGGAAGCTGAAGACACCTGACGTTGCATTTCAGGAACTGTCTACTTTCCGCCTTCAACTCAGGCTAGCCCTTGGATGGAGGAAGTCTCCGCATAATTTCCAATTTCTTAAACCATCGCAAAGCACGTTGTCGTTTGGATTTTGCCAACGAGAAGTTAGGGGGGAAGGGCGACGAAAATTTACTCTCACACTAAATGGGCAACCCTACCCACGCTCACGATAAGATCTCTAGTTCTATCGGTTTTACCAAAAATGTGTTTTTGCCGAGGTCTACCACGGCTCCGCTGACCAATTTCCGTCACTGATATCACGCAAGATATATTCCAAGCGATTGCAAATTTCTCCTACAACCTCCCATGCTGCAGTGGGCGGCACAAAACTACTAGACCATGGAGTGTACCGTTGCCCAGCTTTTTATATACATTATATGTCGTTCAGCACGTTCCCATCTGTAGCGACATGGCCCGAAAGACGTGCATTGGGGACGCGGTAAAGGTCGTCTTCCTGTGGCTGAAGATGCGCGTGCGTCTTCACAAAACGCGGTTGTTCATGCACACACGCTAATCTCGCGATTCGGGCGCTTTGTACCTCTTGTACTTCCATTGCAACTTTGCTTTTAAGTTACAGTAGTTAAAAAGAGCCCGAAGGTTACCTCGCTAACTACTCCAACCAAGTTTATCCAAAGCTACTCACACACGAATAAGTAAGAAATTGATCCGTGACATTTGTTACTGTGCACGCGTCCTGTGTATGCTCCTTTCGTGCGTGCTTTCTCCTTGAGCTGCACGCTGCAAGTTTCGAACTCCTTGCTGTTCTTTGCGTGACAGTATCATTTGTTTCTGTAGCATATATTCCTTCTCCTTCGTGCACGTAAAAAACAGAATAGACTGTCAACTGCCTCTGTTAGAACACGTTTCTCTTTTCTGGTATACTGATTATCAGACAGAGAGATCAGCCATGTTTTCTACCACATTCTACTTTTATTTCTACTCTGGTTTCCTTCCCTTATTCTACGGAGCGGCTCCAATGGGTGCCTCATAAAATATTCACAGTTGAGAAATGGTGCCTACCTCTTTCTGGCTGTTTTTTTTTCTTCTCTACATTCGTGTCTCCCTTGTTACGAAAATACATTCTAATATTTCGAAACGTTTATCAAAATGGTTTATGAAGCTCTTATTTTGAGTGACTCAGTAGTTTGCTGTTACACTCCAGCCATTCTTACCTTGACTACGTCGAGCAGGATGCCAGCCAAGGTGGAGCCGAAGCCAGCCAGGATAAAGGGCACGAACACCTGGAGCGCCGTCGAGGTCAGCTGAGCGTTCATCGTTCGTTCACCATGACTGGCACTCCCAATAGCCGTGTGTGGCACACTTGCACGGCCGATAAGGGCAGTGCCAACGCAGGCGTCGATCAAGAGGGGTGCGCTTGCTTCGGGCGGACGAGGATCCGGCTTTGGTGAAAGCATGAACGACGCCTGGCCAATCTCACGAACAGGCATAGATAAGCTTACGTCATCGTTGCGAGGGTCCTGACGGCCTTCCTTCGACGGCACCATGGTGGATGGCCGCATCGGCGCTACAATGCGTAAGCGTTGCAAAAACTGTAATCTGCTGCCTTCATTTTACGCAATACTGCCGCTTTGCGGAGTCATCATGAGACTAGCTTCAAATTAGCGTGATACTCGGTTTAGTCGCTTGCGGGTAAGAGCATGTAGGCGCTATGCTAAAGCTATCCATACATTCCGAATTTTGCCTAATATAGACCATTTTCAAAATTGTAAAGTTCGCTTTCCTGCTATGCAGTTTAGGCAACAAGTGGTGGCTTGCCATTCAGTCCAAATAGCTTTTTTAAGCGTGGTTTGCGTACGCAATGACGTGAAAATCTTCGCGTCACCTCTCATTATTAAGCGCTCATAATAGACAAGACCAAGCACGTTCAACCATGACACCAGGCGTGCTAGCGAAGAAGGCAGAAGGGACGGCGGCGACCCTTAGTCACCTATGAGGGTGGTGCAAGATCTGCACTTTACATTGACTAGGCAGTGGGGCGCCCTGCTGCCACACAAGTGGGGGTTCATAAAATCTGCCCCCAATATTGACCGAATAGGGAGGGGGGGGGGCGCAGCGATGGACCTTCGCCTGCCTGAACACGAACCCTGCGGATGCCCATGACTTGGACCGCGTCTGCGCATGAAGCACGACAAGTGCCGCCATTACTAGTTAAAAAAAGCAGTGCAGAAGAAGCACGCTTGTAAATTGTGAAAAGGGTTCATTGGGTCTTGCGGACGTACATCAAAACGATTTGAAATGCAGACACGAAGTAACACATGAGATGACATACCAGCACTAACTATGCAATCTGGTTTGTCGTCTCGTGTTTTATTTTCAGTTTGCACTTCTTGCGCTGCAATTCATTTCAGTTATAGGATGGCCAAATGCTGTCAATTCTAAACGCGGTCGTACCACCACCAACTTAGTGAACTCTCGCTAAAGTGTCACTGTCAGCACGAGTGAGTGCCTCAAGCAAAAGCGTCTGCTTTCAACCATGTGACAAAAACAAGGAAGCCTCGAAGTGCAATATCTTGGTGGGCTAGACTGCTTGCTAAAAACATTCATATGTATGCACCCAAAATAACATGAATAGAAAGAGAAAGTCTATATAAATTTGTTTTGGATAGTTGGTCATGGTAAAATTATGTGAAATGTTTCAATGCACATGCTTGATTTTGTGTTCTTCCGAGAAGGAGTAGCCTACCATTTTCTTTCAGTTTATGCTGTTTTCCTGCTGATGCTGTCAAAAAGTGCCACGAGGTTTTCCTTTCTTATGAGCGCTGTCAAACAACAGGTCATCATCTGCTCCTCGCAGTAGGGACTGGATTGTTATACTAAATGTGTAACTTCATGCGGCATTTAAACACGCACACTTTCGAAAACACACAGTCATGATAATTCACAAAGCTATGACGTAGATGATTGATGTAGATGCTTATCATGAGTGATCACTTCATTGTGATCCTCAATCGCGGTGTACACGGGAAAAGAGGGGGATATAAAAATTTCTCACAAGAGGCGCGTGACAACAATGATAATGTTTCATCCCACTTTGTAGAGATGAAAATTTGCTCTTTCCCCTGCGTTATTTGCCAATGTAATGGTGTACAGTATCTTTATGTCGCTAGTACAAACAGTATACATGCCATTGTGCCTAGTTGCTCAAGAATATTTTTTCCCCTTTTAGCTACTTCTCGGGATCCTGGCAACTTCGATCAAATATCGACTTCTCGGCGTGAGCGTGTCATTTTATAAAGAGTGCAGTTTTATTGCAAAAGACCGTAACTCTGACAATAGTACAATAGTAAGTGCCACATTCTAATTGATTGAAAAAAGGGCGGACAGAAAATGCACCAGCGACATTCATTATCTTCAACTCTCACGCACGCATGCGCGCACGCCAGGACACACACACACACACGCACACACACACACCCTTCTTGGGAATCATTAGACTTTAACTCAAATGCAAAACCGTATTTGCCAGTTATCATTTCCGAATATCAGTCACCGAATCGTCACCTTCATTTCCTGTGCTGCCCTCTGGCGTTTTGTGAGATCTTCGCGAGAAGTAAAGCTTCCTAAAGTAATTTTTAACGATGTTGCAATTAGAGGAAGGGTGCGTGCGGTAGACCACAGTAAAAAAAAAAAGCCGATTCACAATTGTACATTTAGGACGAAGAGGGATGCATAAGCTTTCATTTATGTAATGTAGAAGATTTAAGTCACGTAACGCACGTGAACAACAAAATTGTTGTGCTCAACAAGGGCATCCTTTGTGCGTTCAACATCGTAGGTGCGCGCTTACTTTACCTAAGCTAGTTATGGGCAATCGAGACACATGTGTTTTGTGGTAGTGGTTCACAAATGCCACGTGGATATATTCTGAAAGATTATCGCCAACAGCGTATCTAAAGCCACGCGAATTTGCTGTGTAGAGTAAAACTTTGATAATGGCATTTGCAGTTATGGCGAACAGTGCGTTTCCTGAGAAAAGAGTTTGAATTTGCGAGCTTATTACCATTTGTACCTAGTCTTGCATCGTGAAAGCGAACAATTTAAGCACGCAAATACTGACCGTTACCTCGGTTGGGTTTACTCGGTTGAGTTTACTTGCCCATGGTACCACTACAAAGCGGAGTGTACAGCATGTGTCAGCGTAGCCCTTCGTTAAAAATTACTGACCGGGACGTACGTCCTGTAGCCTCGTTCATAAGGGGGATCAAAGTGAAACGAGATTTCGAGTGATATTTCATTACTTGTGAAATTGTAAACGTTACAGATCATATTTCCTCACCTGTTTACACTGCCTTATGGTATTAACATAGCATAAAAAGTGACTGCTTCGAGAGACGTGCAGGGAGGATAATACGGTGTCTCTGTTCCGGCGAAAAATGACCATTGTTCAGCCCCTAATGCCGAGGACTTGAGTGGCAGGCAGTAAGGCAAAAGATAATCACCTTTTTATAGCAATAGCTGAGCTTCTTCTGCACTAGAATGCTCCTTGTGACGATGCAGGAACGGAACGCAGACGCATACACGGCTGCAGTCTTCTTCTTCTGCGTCTGCTGCCTCGTGTAACGCGTGTATTTATCGCGATTTCTTCTTCATGCTTTTGTGCATCGATCACAGCACGTGCTCTTCTTCTGCCAGAAAAATAGTTGCTCAGCTTAGACAGAGTCGCACAACACTGGTTAACAGCAGAGGTGGTGAACTGGTCGTGGTTTGGTGCAGTAAATTCAATATGTCTGTTTATTCAGTTTAGCGCCCCATACTTTACCCACCATTGTTTTTTCATCCCCCTGTGTACAAGTCGGAGGACATGTTCCGTTCGGACAAGATTAAGTTGAACTAGACGATCGAGAGACGAGGTATGGGTTCATGAAGGTGATAGCTTTAGTGCGCCACACGGCAAACTATACTTACATTACTCTATGAATTATGATTATGCTTTCTCTCTTTTTTTTGTCTCTCTTGTGTGTGTTTGTGTGCATGTGTGGTTTGATAAAGCTGATGTTGATGTGAGATGGATGGAGCTCACCGACAAAGGGAGATGGGCCAACAACTGGGTGGCAGGATACTTGAATAAAACAAAAAACAATCTAAAAGTTTAGTTCAGAGATCAAACTGTGAAAAAAACCTTTCTCACTGTATTTTTTTCTTTGTCTTCGCATTTTTTCACTCATCAATTCCTCTTCTGTGTGTTCGTTTGTTTAGGTCTCTTTTAATGCATTCGTTTTGCTCTCTTTTTGCTACTCAGTCACTCGTCTTCTAACATTTGAGTTGTTTCTTCAATTTTTTTCCTCCCTTTTTCTTACTGTTTTTGGCCGTCAGCTTGTCATCTTCTATCTTTTTCTTCACAGCTTTCATTTACTTGAAATTATTTGCGTTTCTACTTGTTTTTCCCACTCTATCTTTTTCTTTCTTTCATCTGCACCCGTCCTTCCCATCTCCTCTCATCTTTATTGTCACTTTCCTTTTCTACCTCTTCGCTGTGCTCTAGTATTGGCTGTGAGATCGAGTGGAGTCGCTGCCATGGCGGCAACTGTCTGAACAACGCAATTGTCGCCGTTTCTATTTATTCAGAAAAAGCGCACTAGAACCACCTCTTCAAGAAGTGGACTAGGAATTATCAGAACCAGCTTTTTTTTCTTTCTCTGCTTTCTCTGCAGAATCTGCTTTTTTTTTGTGGCTAGTGCATCCGCCATCTCATTGAGATATATGCCACGATGGCCTGGTACCCATAAGAGCTGCAGTTTTTTCAAGTTTCTGGGTATGACTTGTCGAAACATGTGCATAAGTGTTAAGTTAGCTCCTTAAGAAGTGGGCTAGGAATTATTAGAACCTGCTCTTTTTTTTTCTTTCGGAGCCTCTACATTGCGGTACAGCCACATGGATGTTTTATTTGATGTTTAGGAATACATCACTGTGACAAAACGATTTTGTTGCAAAATAGGGGACTCACTACATATTTTTCAAAATCGATATTGACACTTGAAATAAGAATTAAGGAATGAAGCAATTCAGAAAGTATCGGGAAAATTCACCTCATAATCAGCCAATACCCTCCATTGGGTACTAGCCATGTGCAAAGGAAAACAACAGCAAGTGTTGGAAGGGTGCGTGCGCACCCTTCCTACATTTGTTGGAAGCATCAAGGTCTCCGTGCATCGTCTGCTAGCCGTGTCGGGTTTCTATGTGTGCGTACTTTATGCACG
This sequence comes from Rhipicephalus microplus, assembly GCF_043290135.1. NCBI lineage: Eukaryota > Metazoa > Arthropoda > Arachnida > Ixodida > Ixodidae > Rhipicephalus > Rhipicephalus microplus. Next base: position 119,219,845 of record NC_134704.1, read on the forward strand.
TTGTCAAAGGGTGGTTTTTCCGGTCATGTTAGTGCGAGTGTAAGTGCTTGAGCGTATGCCTGAAGGGACGTACGAAAGAATTTGACCTTGCTTGGCTGCTAATGCATTAATTGATGATCGATATGGGGGGTCGAACGTCCCGAAACAACCATATGATTACAAGAGACGCCACATTGGAGGGCTCCGGAAATTTTGACCACCTGGGGTCCTTGCTGATGCATTGTAATGAGATCATCGAGAGCAACTTTTCACAGTGCTGTTGACTGTCGTCATGCCATCCATTTACTGAGGTTATTTCAGAATAGGTGTCAATTTCCACTTCAAGCATATTTGAAAATGCTCTTGACATCCTCGCAAGCATGAGTACTATAAAATGATGTGTAAATGTAGTGTTTTAGGGACTTGCTTGTAAACAAAAACGAGGCTCTGGGCTCCACACTTGTACGCTGTTTGTAGGTTCACATCTACGGCACTGTCGTTTATTGAATATGCGAGGAGCATCGGTTGGGTTTATTTGTCCATGATACCACTACAGAGAAATATTACTATCACATAAACTGTGACCTTTGTGTACTTAAACTGTACTTAAAACGAAGTTGCCGTAAGCAACTTATTTTTATTTTTATTTATTTTTATTTCAATACCCTCAGGGCCCGAGGGCGTTACAGAGGGGAGTGGGTTACACAACATAATGAAAAAGCGGAAAATTGGTGGTTACATGGATCAGTGAAGGAAACCAACAAGAAATATAGCACATTATAAGAACAAAAACAGGTAATAAAGAACTAAAAAGCTTAACAGGTCTACTGAAAAATTGAAATACTATATTCCTAAAAATTATGGCGACAGGTTAGTTATAGCAGCCTTAAACATTGAGGTATTAGACATCTCGACTACAGATCGGAGAAGATAATTCCAACTTGCTGACGTACTGGGGATGAATGAATTGTAAAAATGGTTGGTGTGGCTTGTGGGAATGCCAACATTAGGACTATGGTCGATGTAAGCCGATACGTGTGTAGAAGGGGTTATCAATTTATTCTTAAGGACTGAATTTTGGTAATATATCTTGTGAAACAGGCAGAGGCGAGATATTTCTCTACGTTGTGAGAGCAGAGGTAATGATAAAGTTGTTTTCATGAAAGTGACGCTGGAGGTGCAATGATAGTTGGAACTAATGAAACGAGCAGCCCGACTCTGGATGGATTCAAGCTGATGAATGAGTGTTTCTTGGCAGGGGTCCCACACAGATGCAGCATATTCCATTTTGAAACATACTAATGCTTTATACAGAAGTAATTTTACTGCAAAGGAAGAAATATGAGAATTACGGCGTATAAAACCCAGCGTGCGATTAGCGTTATTGGTTACATGTGTTACATGCATCTTCCAGGAAAGATCAGAAGTGATGAGTACGCCTAGATATTTGTAGCATGACAAAGGTTCTAGGTTATTATTATTAAGATAATAAGAGGGCAATGTTGTATCGTGACGTGAAACGCGCATGTGCTTGCATTTTTTGTTTAACTCCATGTTCCACGTGTTAGTCCAGTCACGAACACGGTTTATATCTGATTGAAGAAGATAGACGTCAGAGTCGCTGTTAATAACACGGTATATAACACAGTCGTCAGCAAACAGGTTTATTGATGAACATAGATTATCAGGTAAGTCGCTTATGTAGATGAGGAAAAGCAAAGGTCCCAGCACAGAGCCTTGAGGCATGCCCGATTCAACTGCAGAAGTGATGGATGAGGTGTTATTCACAGTGACAAATTGGGAACGATCAGTGAGAAAAGAGTGAAGCCATTGAAGAACGTTCGGATCAATGTGAAGTTTGCTGAGTTTTGAAAGAAGCAGTTGATGAAAAAACCTTGTCGAACGCTTTTGAGAAGTCTAGGATTATGCAGTCGACAATGAAACCCCTGTCAAGAATGGAATTTAGGTCATGTGTGAATGTCAAAAGTTGTGTTTCACATGAAAAGGACTTGCGAAATCTATGCTGCTGATCTGTAAAAAAGGAATTTGAATGTAGGAATGATGCGAGATGAGAGCAAATAACATGTTCCATAATTGACATGAAATACATGTGAGTGAGATTGGTCGATAATTATATGGAGAATGCCTATCCCCAGACTTGTGCAAGGGAATCACCTTCCCTACCTTCCAGTCTTCCGGAATGCAACCAGTATGAAGCGATTGCTGAAATATATAAGTGAGAATGATGGCACTGTACACTTTAGTACTAATTAAAAACTTTGAATTGATGCCATCGACACCACAAGATGATGAAACATTTACACTTTTATGATTTTTTCTATACCGGCAGCTTCAAAGACAATGGGGTCCATTGTTAAGAAATTCGAACTAGCATATGTGGGAGTTACGAAACACAAATTTTGTGAAAAAGCAGAAACAAATACAGAGTTTAGAACATTTGCGGATTCATCAAGTTTGATTATGCGATTGTTTGCATCTTTAAGGGTGATTGAGGAATTGTCTTTTTTGTTCACTACATTCCAAAATTGCTTATGGTTGGTAATTAAAAGAGATGGTAATGTAGTATTGAAAAATAAATCCTTAGCATCTTTTAGGGCTTGTTTGATTTCCGTAGCATCTTTTAGGGCTTGTTTGATTTCCGTAGCTATGGCCTGATAATCACTCCAACGTTCTTGAGTGCCAGTTACCTTTGCAGAGCTGAAAATGCGTTTTTTTTATTGCATAGTCGTTTAAGCAATTGACTGAACCACGGTGATTGCAGGTTAGATGCAATGACTATGCGTGGCACATATTTTACTATGAGTGAGAGAACCTTTTCTTTGAATAAAGTCCAGCTAGTTTTAACGGAGCGATCATAAAATTTCTGCATGCAATCACTTAAAAAAGCTGAAAGATCATGATTAATAGCATCAAAATCTGCACGCTTACAGTCCCGGATATATTTTTTGTCGTGTGGCACTGTGAGGTACTGTGGAGGTGAAAGAAAAATGAAGCAGCAAATGGCCACTTAGCCCCTGCAAGTAGGATATAGAATGGAAAAGATCAGGTGAAGTGGTGAGCACTAAATCTAAGATGTTAGATGTGGTAGACGTAATTCTTGTTGTCTGTGTTATTAGCTGGGACAAGTTAAAATTGTTGCACAAATTCAAAAACGCGTCTGCCGCTTCGGAGAAAGGATGACAAGTGGAATGCACGTTTGACCAAAGCATATTCGGGAAATTGAAGTCGCCTAGTAAAATGAGCGGACTATTCGGATACCGTACTGTTAGCGTGGAAATGACATCATGAAGCTCGTCAACAAAGGTGGATGAACAGGATGGTGGTCGATAACAAGCGCTCAATATCAACTTCCTGGAACACGTTTGTATTTCAACCAAAACAAGTTCCAAAGCACTACTAAAATGAATTGTAAAAGACGAAATCGTAACTTAAACCGCGATAAGCACACCGCCTCCACACCGAACACCTCTGTCACAACGGTAAATGTTGTAGTGTTTTTTGCAATCAAATAATTCACTGTTCTCAACCTGCGCAGACAACCAGGTTTCAGTAAGGCAGATTATGTCGGTTTTAGAAGCATCGATAACCGAGCAGAGATCGTCACGTTTTGGAATTAGGCTTCGAATATTCGTGAAAAGAAACGAAAGTTGATTTGCGACTGGTAGCTTTGATCCACTTCCCCTCGCGTAGTGCTATTCGGTGTTGTGCACAGATGCATGCGGCGACTCATGCGAGAGATGTGAAGTTTTGACTGATGACTTAAAGGATTCGGAGATTTCACGCACGCAATCATCAGAGGGGTTGTAGATGTAGCACTTTCTATTTACGTGCAGTTTGTGAAAGCGAAGCTTAAATCTTGAGGATTGAGTTTTGCCAAATTCAGCCAGTTTCTTGTTTCTTTCTGGCAAGGCGAGTAGCTGGCGAATAGTCTTCACTAAAGGCAACATTTACTTCCTTCAGCTTCGAACTACTCAGAAGTATTTGCTGTTTGAGCTTGAAGGGAGAACATTTGGCAATGATTGGCCGGCACTTATTGGAATGATAACAGCCGAACCTGTGTGGTCGTTCGATTAGTATTTCAGAGGGTGCTATTTCTAATCTGGATGAAAACACATTCATCAGCTTTTCTTCTGACTGGGCCAAGGACTCTGACTGGGCATCAGGCAGCCCATAAAATAAGAGATTGTCTCGCCGCTGCATATCCTCGAGCTCACCTTGCCGAGCACGCAGTTGATCGTTTTCGCTGCTAATATGGCTAATCGATTGGCGAAAACGCTGTATCTCTTCCTGGACTTTCTCAATCGTGACCGTTTTGCGCTCTACTTTAGTTCATCGTTTGTCTAAAACAGTAAGGTTTTCTTGAAAACTCGCCTGTGTTTTTTAAGCTCATCAACAGATTTGATTAGATCTGTCTGGTCCCTCTCCATTTTTTCGGTACGCGTGTTTACAGCTTGTAACTTCTCGAACATTTCATTAAACTTCTTAGTCTGTGAATCAGCAAGAGTACTTTACACTTGGGCTCTAGTGTTAGGTCCAGGATTGAGCTCAACATCACCGGACAACATAAGCAATTGATTTACAACGACAAAGCACTCATGAAAAACAGAAAAGAAAAGTCCCGGGCATGGGAACAGCAACAAACAAATGTTATTCGAATATTTAGCATACAGAGATCTAACCGAACTAACCTGGACGACGATGCAGGATGGATTAGTGTACTGCATCGTAGTGCTGTTCCCACGCCCACTAAAGGCGCCGGGATTCCGCCAGCTCTTCATATAGGCAGCCGTCGATGATGTTGTCGTCGATCTGATTCCTTCGTTTGGTAGAGGGATGACCGTACACACATCGCTGTCGCACGGGCGGGAGGACACATTGATATTGTTGAGATGGCAGGACAGCCCGCTGATGTCGCTTATCGCTGGAGATAGCGGTACGGCGGTGAAATGATTCCATGCCGTAACCTGGACGACAAAGCGGAATGGATTAGTGAACTGTATCGTAGTGCTGTTCACACGCCCACTAAAAGCACCGGGATTCCGCCAGCTCTTCATATAGGCAGCCGTCGATGATGTTGTCGTCGATTCGATTCCTTCGTTTGATAGAGGGATGACCGTAGACACGTCGCTGTCGCACGGGCAGGCTGATACTTTCATATCGTTGAGATGGTAGGACAGCCTACTGGTGTCGCTTATCGCTGGAGATATCGGTACGGCGGTGAAATTAATCCATGCCGTAACCTGAACGACAAAGCAGAATGGATTAGTGAACTGCATTGTAGTGCTGTTCACACGCCCGCTCAACTGTGTTTTAAAGAGCCCACACGTTCAAATTTAATTCAATCGGCATAAAGTCTATTCACTATTGCACAATTTTACTAAAATCTCATCGTTTTTTACAATATCTTGAGCGTTTGTGTGGCATTGTTATGGAGCGGCGGAAGGCAATGGTGATTCTTTGTTTGAAAAAAAAATGAACTTGTCCCATAAAATTAGCAGACTTTTGATGTAGTACTATCATGCAGGTATTATGCATCGATGAAAGCTTTTTGCTGAATACTTATGAAATTTTTATATCGAGTGGTGCACGAACGTGTACGTATACGTGGTAAAAGCAGTGGGGCGCAAAACACTGTCAAACACTAATGTTTCCTGGATAGACTAATCGAGTCTATCACATATGATGGGGTACAAAATGAGGAAAAAATTTCATTTGCGTATAAGTGGAAATAATGGTACTGAACTCATCGCACAGATATGCGTGCTGTCTACTATCTCTCTTTCTTTTTTGTTCTATGCAGATGAGAAAGAGGTATGTAAATAGTTCAGTCCCACTGCAGCAGAGTGTAGCAGGCGGAACACAAACTAAACACAAACGAACAATACAGGCAAAGCATGATTTAGTGCGAAAGAGCACCGAGAGT